>NW_008751649.1:226540-230836 GCF_000230625.1 Exophiala dermatitidis NIH/UT8656 | reverse complement strand
TATCTAAAGTACTTTATTCGAAGACTTTATTATATTATCTCTAACTATTCGGAGTTATATTTACTATACTCTAGTAAGCGATTAGATCGTTTACTTATCTAAATCTATCGAATAATATTATATTAGACGGCTTCTATAAACGAGTAGACGTAAGATCTTCTAGTTTATCGTTTCTAGTACGTATATACTAAACTATAGCTTCTTTAGAATTCGAAAGAGTCTAAAGTAGTTAGATTTAAATTTCTACTTTAATATATTATTTAGAAGGACGAAATCGCCTTCTTTAAGTAAAAGATATAGCGTTTCTAAACGCGTTAATTATAGTTTTTAAGAGTAGAGTTCTCTCTCGACTAGTAGCTTATTTACTTTATAACGTATAATATATAGCTATTCTAGTCTCGAGGTAAAGTCGATATTAAGATTTAATAGATCGAATTCTCGTTAATCGTCTATTAATCGAGATTCGAGTCCGTAGATAAGCTTATATAAACTTATTCTAGTTACTATATAGAATCTAATACGGGTTACGAATAACGTTAATAAAAGATACTTATTCTATAAGAGAATTTATTATTTAATAAGTTACTTCGTTAAGATCTCGCCTAGTATTCTATTAAATCTTTCTATCTTTTTATTAGTCTAAGAGTAGTAAAAGATTATTATACGATACTTTATCTTAACGCGATTAAGGTAGTACTCGATAATCTTCGAGATTAGATTAGCGCTATTATTCGATAATAATTCTTAAAATACTCTATACTAGTAGTAGATTTCGAATAGAAAGTCGATAACTACTTCGTTTATAGCGTTCTTTACGATCTTTACTATCGACTAGTCTATAGAGAAATTAATAGTCGTTAGGATCTATTAATTTCCGTAGAGCGTAGTTAATAGCGAGCTAATAAAGTCGATTATCTACTTCTCGAAGAGTCGGGAGATCCGTCTAATCTATAAATATAGTTCTTTCTAGTTCTTCTTCTATCTCTAGACTAATTAGTATTAGTTATAAATTCGAGTATATATAAGAATATTCTTTATTATAGATAGTTATTATTTACGTATCTTAACGATACTTTCTATAACAGCCGCGCTATAGTATTCGTAGTATTTATAATAATACTTAATAAAGTCTCGATAGAATAATATAGAGATAAAGAGAGCGAAGTAATTACTAATCTTTCGAAATAGATAGTCTTCTTCTATAAAGTATTAATCTAGATTCTTAATACGCACTAGCTACTCTTACTAGACCGAACTTAAGTCGAATTTATTCTTCGTTATTAATCGAACTATAACGATATCTTTCTATTCTATATTATCGTTCGAATATACTATTTATTAAATATTTAGAAATACTTCTATATCGCTAGAGATCTATACTTTATTAGTAGAGCTTTTTTCTAGAAAATTAGATCGTCTAGAAATAGTATTAGAAATAATAGCTTCGGAGCCTTTACGGTATTAAATATCTAAGTCGAACTCGAAAAACTTATCGATCTATCGCGTAAGGCGCTTCGAAGGCGTCCGAGTAATATTTAGATATTTTAAACTCTTATAATTAGTTATAACGATTATCTTATAGTTATTCTAGAGATATATAATCTAGATTTAAAGAGCGTACTTAATAGCGAGAAGCTCCTTTTTATATATAGAATAGTTTAGCTCGGCCCTATTAAGTTTCCGCTCGTTATAGATAACTAGATACTATTTTCTATTAGGTTCTTCTTATAGAAGAATATAATCTAAAGTCTACTCGAAGTAGTCTATTTCTATACGAAAAGACTTCGATTTATCGACTTATTATAAAACTAGTTTAGTAGCGAGAGTCTTTTTAAGTACTTAAAAGACGTACTTATATCTCGCGTTCTATCGAATAGATCGGAACTTCTTTTTTCGAAGCTTAATATCCGTCTTAATTAATAAATTAAATAGAGATATAGTAATCTTTATAAAGTTTTAGATAAATCTTCGATAGTAGAAAGCTAAATCTAAAAACTAATATACTTTATATATATTTCGAGACTAAGGCTATTTAAGAATAGCTTATATCTTCGTAGATATAGATTAGTACTCTCCGTTACTTACTATATATTCGTAGAATTTAAGCTATTAGATACTAATAATATACTTTAACGACTTCGTATATAGTTTATAATCGTATAGTATCTTAAATATCTATTCGAGATAGCGTTCGTATTCTTCTTCGATCTATAAATAGATAATAATATCGTCTAAGTAGATAATTATAAATTTACTAATAAATTCTTATAGAGTATCGTTTAAAATTCTCTAAAATATCGAAGAGATATTAGTAAGTCTAAACGATATAGCTAAGAACTTATACTTATCGAATCGCGTATTAAAGGCGGTCTTTTCGATAAATATCTTTTCTATCTAGATCTAGTAGTATTCTTAGGTAAGATTAGTCTTTAAGAGCTACTAAGCGGCTTCGATAGTATTAAGATAGTTCTAGATTTAGAGTAAAGAGTAGATATTCTTAACGGTAATATTATTAAGAAGACGATAGTCGATATATATTTACTATTTATCTCTAGATTTAGATATAAAGAGTATAGAAAAACTTTATAGACTTTCTAAGAGCCGGATTAGGCTCTATTCTAGTAAAGTACGAATTTATTAATTTTATTTATTTCGATATTCTTTCGATAAAGAGTAGTAGAGTAAATTAATAAATTTAGTATCGTCTATATTAATTTCGTATTTAATATTCCGCTTCGTTAGAAACTTAGTAGATAGTTCTTCTTAAAATACTATTTTAAATCTTTCGAGAATACGCCTAAAATATCTATTCTTAGTTCTAGATATTAAAGAGATTACTTTATCGCTAGAACTCTATTCTCGTATAAAATATAAGATAGAAGTCTAGTCGAGTATAGATAATTTAGAAATCGTCTTCTAAGTCTTTCGAAAGCTAAGTAGATTTAATCCGGTCTCTTTAATATCTTTATAGTTAATAGTTTAAAAGAGTTGAAGAGATATCGAAGTTAATTTTCTAGTTCTATTACGTATTATTATATATAAGTAACTAAAATCCTAGAAAGCGCTATATTTCTTTAGCTAGTTAAGTCTAAGAATAACGTCGTATATATTCTAATTTAAGATATAGAGTATCGTTCGAGCTCGAAAGTTATTAATAGTTAGACTCGTTATAATAGCTTAATTAAAGAGAGTCGTCTCGCTATTAGTAAGACGTACTCGAAGAGATAATCTCTAGATAATTTTATAGTTCTTATCTAGTTACTTAGCGACTCTTCTTAAGATATAGAAGACGTCGGAGTCCGTATTAAGAAGAATCGTAACGAGATAAGAATTACTATACTATTCTAGCGATCCGCTAGCGATATTATATCTCTAGATACGATTTAAGTTATAATTAAAGACTTCGATCGTATTAATAGCGACGTCTATTAGATTATCGAAAGAGGAGTTAGAGTCTAATAGACTTATATCGATAGTCTTCGAAGAGTCTATAACTTCTTTATTATCGCTAGACGCCCTACTATCTAGCGACTCTTCTCTTTTTCTCGATAGTCTCGTCTTATAGACTTCTTTAAGTTAGAGTAATCTTTCTTTTAATAGCTAGCTTCTTTATAATCGAAGTAGAGACTATCGTCTTAATACTTCTAACGAAAACTACTTAAGAATCTACGTTTATTTCTACGACTACGCGAGATTTTAGTCTTAGTAGACGAGAAGGATTCTAGTTAAAGACCGTTAAGGACTATCTTAATATTACTATTAGTATTTTTATAATCTAGTTAGATAGTCTAAGAAGATTAAGGAGATTTTCTCGAGAAAAATCTTCTTAAGCGATCTTAAAGAGAGGCTATTCTATATACGTTAGCTTATATCTTTCTTTCGCTTTTATCTATAAAAAGGGCGTAATCTTTATAATTTTAGAAAAGTATAGTATCTAGAAGAAGTTCTATTCGGTTTCGAATAGTCGTTCTAAGCTCTTATTTAAAAATAAGTAGATATTTAATATCGCTAGAGCGAGAGTTAAGATATAGCTAAAGAGTTTCGATCTTCTATCGAAACTCTTATACTATTTCTATTTACTTAAGAAAGTCGAACTCGTTTCGACGTTACTTCTATATCCTAACGTCGCCGAACGCTATCTAGAATACTTTCTTCTATATCTTCTAGTTAGTTAGAAATAAATTAGTTTCGAGACTATATTTTATATCTTAATATATAAGATTTTACTATACTAAGATATTATCTTCGAGATAGAAAGTTACTAGAGCGATACGTTCGCGGCTCGTTAAAGGATAT
>NW_008751649.1:220372-226520 GCF_000230625.1 Exophiala dermatitidis NIH/UT8656 | reverse complement strand
TTCCGAGACTATATTTTATATCTTAGTATATAAGATTTTACTATATTAAGATATTATCTTCGAGATAGAAAGTTACTAGAGCGATACGTTCGCGGCTCGTTAAAGGATATTTATTAATAACTTTCTTTATATCTAATTATCTTTTAATATAAATTAGTTAAACTTATATCGCGTTATTATTCCGATAATTTTTATATCTTAGGAGCTTTTCGAGCTCTATTCCGCTAATATCTTAAAATAAATCTAACGATAGATACTACTATCTAGATAAGAATCTAGATACGTTCGTCTAGTCTATAGATAAGAGGGTAATTCTCGATAGGCCGTCTATAGATATCGAAGCGAAGATTTCGGGAGTTCTATAGTATCGTAGATAGTCGGTAAGGGCCGCTATAGTTCTTTTTAGATTTCTAAAATAATTCTCTTCTAGAAGTCTATATATTTCTTATAAATTAGCTTCTTCTATAAAGATATCGATTTCTAATACTACTATTATTAGAATTAAGAGAGTATTTATATAGTATTTAGTATAAAAGAGCTTTCGAATATAGTTTACGAAATACGAGTAAAAAATAAGTAGAAGATAATATACGATAGAAGAAAGATAAATAATCTCGAGAAGAATATATTCTTTATAGAAGCTTTTATCTCGGCTAGCGAGAGCGCTTTATAACTAGCTCTCGATATTCGAAGCCGTCCCTAGCTAAATAGTACTCTATCCCTTAAGAGACCTTACTATATATCTTTCTTTAATCGATCTATTATTTTCTATCGTCTACGATAGTACGAGTAGATCTAGATAAATCTAGATAACTATTTAGTCTCTACTAGTATAGTTTAGATAGAATTCTAATAAAGAGTTTATTCTAACAATAATATTTCTTTCTCTATCGACGTATTAAGCTCTTTAGCGATATTATCGTTTATAGTATCTAGATTAATTGAATATAATCGAGAACGTCGAGGTAGCCGTCGCTATTATATCTTATATACGTTACTAGCTATTATTCGTAGCTAAAGGTATCTAAGAGTAGCGAGACTAAAATTTTTAAAGAAGAAGAAGTTACTATTTACTACTATAATTTACCTTTCTCGATAAGAAATTTTTATTACCTTTCGTCGTTCGAAGAATATAACTCTCGAAAGTCTTCGCTACGAAATTAGAAGAAGTTCGTCGAGCGTAAAAGATAGACTTTCGAGCTAGAAATTTTCCTTATCGATTAGTTTCGCTAGATATTGAGGCGGTTTCGTTTACCTTTAATCGGCTTCGTATAGAAGAGTATCGGTCTTCTCGGCGATCGACTACGCTCCTCTTCTTCTCGAGAGAGCGTAGAAGTTCTTACGGACTCTAGTTTAAGGTAGAGAACTATCTCGTCGCCGCTACTAAATATAATTTTACGGAGGACTTGTTCTATTTTAACGGGGCCTAGGGCCTCGTTAGACTATATACAGTTAGGTGACTAAAGTTCACGCGTCAAAGGTTAAAATTTAGACTCTAAATAACTTCTTTAATAGTTCGAATTAGAATCTAAAATTTAGTCTACCTATAGAAAATATATATAGCTATTAGTAGTTCTAAATTATATAGTCTAACTAGCTAAATTAAGTAAGTTATTAAAGTTTAAAAATTAGGAATTTTAAAACTATATTCTAGTACTAAATAACTACTAATTAACTTAGAATATTAGATAATTCTTATATCTACTATATAATAATACTAATTCTCTTATTATATAGATAATATCTAAAGTAGTTATAGTATAAATATTCTAAGATAATTTAATTTTTAAAAATTATCTAAAATCCGGACTTTTTCTTAATTTATACCTTACTAGCTTATTATAATTAGTTATAATACTTAGTACTAGTAGATTACTAGAAGCTCTCTAGTATATTAAAATTTCAGCCTTATAGCTAGTAGCGTTAGTAAGTAATTAGTAAATTAAGATTTCGAAGACCCGCTAATGCGTGGACTTCGGGCATAGTACTGTACTTTCTAGGGGTTGTACGATAGCGTACGACGCTAGTCGAGACCGAAAGACGGTCCTCGACGTCTTTACAATGCTTGGCACGTAGGGTGCCGATTTTGTCACATCATCAAGAAATGCGGGGAGCAGGCGCTTACCTACCATACTGCCCCCAGGTAGTAGGTACAGTAGCAGCTTTGCAGGCTGCGCAGCCCGTTAATAAGCCAGGCTCGAGGTGACCGGCATTAATTATAATCCCCATGCATACGCCCGAGTTCGTCCGTGCCAGGATAAATTTGGCACCACAGCCTGAGAATCACTGTCGGTAGAGCAATGAAGACAAACACGCCCTACAAACGACGCCTGGGATTTCGAGATGATTCCATCAGATTGGTGTCCTGGATGCGGACCTCTGCTGTGACTCGATCAACTGCAGCAGGCGCCTTACAGTTGACCGCTGCCTGTGATCACGTTGTTCCCTAACTCGGGTACTGATCGCAAGGCCGATGCCCTCGGCCTTTGTTCTATCCTGATGAATATTGTAGCCCAACAGGGCGATACCGTGGCCTACTGCCTAGCCACCCATCGTCGAATGTGCTTCCGCATGTGGTTCACAGTGTTATTCTCTCGCTCTAGTAACGGCCGTGAGACTGCTCCACTTCGTATGCTCTGCCCAGGTAAATCTCTGAGCTGACCTCGACGACCTGCGGCTTCTGGACAGCCCCCTGTCAGGCATGGGGTTCCGCGCACATGATGGACAAAAACACCTTGTGCAAGGCCGGCAAGGTACCCGTACATCTCGGCCCCAAACCAAAAGAAACATCATACATGCTGCCGTAAATGCATTGAAGTGAAGATTGCAATATCAACCGTAACGGGCGTCAACAATGCCGCCTGACAAAAGGAATTCGTGCGTATCTGTAATCAGCCCACCGGCGCGTTAGACGTGGTGGTGGACATGGAGCATATTACCAGTGTGCATCAATGGTAGCCACCGAAATCCAAAGCCTCCCCTCAAATTGAGATACATGGAACTGATGGAACTGATGTAAAGGTATGTGGCTATAGCCGTACGTCTCTTGGTTCGCCAGGTATGGCATCTTCACCCATTGATCTGGCTTTTCCCGCATAGACATCCCCCGACCTCTGTGCTTTAGTGGCATCCTCCTTCAAGGTCGGTGAAGGCACATCCATAACCCCTTGTGACCACGTTCCAGAAAGTCTTCTGTATGATCTCATGTTGACCTTGGGATATGTCTCCGTTCGGGAGGGCACGTTCCATGCTATGCTCTCGTCGGAGTTGACAGATTCTGGCATCGAGACACTCCTTCGGTGGAAAGTGTCACGGATGAAGGTGTCGAAGCTTGGCAAGGTGCACGGTTGGGTACCTGGCACGGGCTGAGCAGGCTCCAGAGGCAGATGAGGACCTTGACAGCTTGTTCCAGTTCCTCGTCCGTTTTCGGGTGGTCTGTTTCTCGGAGACGAGGCGGAGCCTGCCTCAGAGGCATCATCTTCTGAATCGTCGGCGTGATGACCCTTCCGACCCACCACCATGTGGTGGTAATGAAGCCGACATGCTAGCTCGGACTTGTCGAGGTGATGGGCAATGTGCTTGTAGGGGAGCTTCTGGTTCCGACTCCGAAAAAGGTAAGATTCCTGTAAACTTGGTCAGCAGCCGCACGAAGAGATGTGCGAGTGACAATAGACCTCTTCGTCCGTCCAGCACCGTATCAGCTTTCCTTGTCGGAACTTGTCCCTTCTTGACGAGTTCAAGCTCTTTTGGACCCGTTGACACTGCGATGAAGACCGCGAGGGAGGCAGACGAGGAGGTGATAGCATGATCGGCGATGTTAATGCGAGTGAAAACATATGTCAATAAGGAAGGAGATGATCGTGCAGAGTGAATCTGGCTCAGGACAGGATGACGACCTTAAATCTGAAGTTGCAATGGTTCCGAACCGCGAGAGCTTGCGACAACATATGAGCGTACTCTCAGAATGTCGTTTCGTCTCCTGTGCCTGAAATATCATAAAACCATAAAGTGCTACCATAGCAGGTGCTATTGTAGCCCCGGACTGCTATGCCTTGTCGAACCGCGAAGGCAGTTTTAATTCTGGCTCTGCTAGAGCTCGACCTGCTGCAGGCCTTGCCGTGCCCAAACTATCGGCATGGCCCGTGGCTTTCTGGACGACCTAGGATGTCCCGGGCCCCGCAAGAGGATGAATAGCCGCTGATACGGCTGCGTGTGGCTTGCATTAGAGGTTAAGGGTGTCTACATCGCAGTGCGGCATGTCGGATATTGGCCATGCGAAGACAAGGAAGAGAGTCAGCGCTCAAGGCTTACTCCGTGGCCGACTGCTCGAGCCGACTGCAACCACCCGAAGACACCATCCCGGATCGGCACCCAACATTGTACTCGTCGTGGATGTTGGGGTTCTATCCAGCAAGGATTAATCTTTAAATACCTGTGCGAACTGAATTGCCAGTTTCGTTCCCATTGACCTGCAGGATATCTGGTCAACGTCCCCACTGGGACCTCGCTTTGAAGACGAGGGCATTGTAGACTCGAAGCCATCGGCAATCCCCACCAGCGTATCGACAGCTGGCAATAAATATCCTCCAAGGTGAAAGGTTAGGCCATAGATCCGTCTTGGAACTAGCTGCGGCGTGCTTTAGGGCTTGTATGGCCGAGATATGACTGGACAGGAGGTGGTTCGACAAGCGCCGAAGGCTGTGGGCGGCTAAATTCACCTGGAAAAGCCACAGAACGACGACCGAAAAACATGGGGTGCACATCCCGGCAGAAATAGAGTCTGGGACTTCGGAAACGAGTAATGGTGCCGCCAGTCGATCAGAATAGTCGACTCGTGCTGGTCAACAGTGGAGGTCAGTCCAGGGCTGGCCCTAATAGCTGGCCATCCACGAGCATCATCACAGTATGTCGACGCAACAGTTTGGTCACCTTACTCTTACCGGCAATAGGACGCAGAGGTGCGCTCGATGCTAAAAGGCTTCTTATGCAGTGCCATCAGTCATCAGTTCCTACCAGTTTAGCGCCCAAAGGTTGTGATTGAGGAGATCGTCATCCGATTCGAGCGTTCTCCTTTGTTTCTCGTAGAAAGTGGAAGAATCGATCGCGAGAGTGGCCGCCATCTCCTGACTTCATGCTGCGATGGAACATACTGTTGTGGCAAGGCCTTCAAGGGCTATAGATGGACAAAAGGCATGGTTTGTGGCGGGTGAAGACGTGTTGAGACGGGATCGTGTTCTGTTAGCAACGTCCCTAGAGTCTCTAGATGATGGCCACCTAGTACGGGGTCAAGCGAACCGAGGAGTGCCCATTGCGGCAGAGAGAATCCCAGTCGAGGCAGCGTCTCGTCTGGTGCTGCGACCAGTTCCACTTTTCGGGTCAAGTTCAGTTGAACGAGTCGAGTTCGAAGTCAAGTTCAATTTGGTGGCTGCTTGAGCCAAGACTGAGACGGGCTGGGAAAGCAATTCGCGAAACGGACTGCGGCGAGTGACTGCGACAAGTCGCGCTTCATCATCAGATGCTTCGCAGTTCAGGCAGCACGATTCAAGGGCTGCCTATATTTCGCACCACGACATCCTTATTTCGCACCACCACTAAACTACTTCAAGTAATTTTTTTGCGCAACGCTAGCCGCTTTTGCTTTGTCCTTATAGCGCCGTATATCACGTAATTTCAATATATACTCTGTAATTATTCATACGCCTATTATCGTACGCCTACAGCGCCTATAACACCTATAACGCCTACCACTGTACGCCTATCGCTTAATAGGTGGTAGTAGGCGCACAGTGATAGGTGTGCAGTTACAGGCGGTGTAGGCTTTTAGGGGTTGTAGGCGTTGCGGGCGTTGCGGGCGTTGCAGGCGCTGTAGGCGTGCGATAATAGGGGTGAGTGGTTATGGGCATTATACAACGACGCCGGGGGTATCTTTCGTTAGTGCGCTCTCGCTAGACTTTCCCGAATTGGCCGCCAGCTTAGTCAGGCTCAGTAAAATGACAGTACAGTACCTGTTGCGACAACAACTGCCACACTAAAGCGCAAGAAATGTGTAATACGCTAGTACCAACTGGGAAAGATGAGAAATGATTACGCGCTACTCTACTTATGTACTAGTGTGACACTAACGAAAGATTGCCCAGAGGTGTTGTAG
>NW_008751649.1:0-220352 GCF_000230625.1 Exophiala dermatitidis NIH/UT8656 | reverse complement strand
AAGTCGCGCTTCATCATCAGATGCTTCGCAGTTCAGGCAGCACGATTCAAGGGCTGCCTATATTTCGCACCACGACATCCTTATTTCGCACCACCACTAAACTACTTCAAGTAATTTTTTTGCGCAACGCTAGCCGCTTTTGCTTTGTCCTTATAGCGCCGTATATCACGTAATTTCAATATATACTCTGTAATTATTCATACGCCTATTATCGTACGCCTACAGCGCCTATAACACCTATAACGCCTACCACTGTACGCCTATCGCTTAATAGGTGGTAGTAGGCGCACAGTGATAGGTGTGCAGTTACAGGCGGTGTAGGCTTTTAGGGGTTGTAGGCGTTGCGGGCGTTGCGGGCGTTGCAGGCGCTGTAGGCGTGCGATAATAGGGGTGAGTGGTTATGGGCATTATACAACGACGCCGGGGGTATCTTTCGTTAGTGCGCTCTCGCTAGACTTTCCCGAATTGGCCGCCAGCTTAGTCAGGCTCAGTAAAATGACAGTACAGTACCTGTTGCGACAACAACTGCCACACTAAAGCGCAAGAAATGTGTAATACGCTAGTACCAACTGGGAAAGATGAGAAATGATTACGCGCTACTCTACTTATGTACTAGTGTGACACTAACGAAAGATTGCCCAGAGGTGTTGTAGGCGTAGGCTAGTTAGTGCTATAGGTATATCGTAATTTAAGGCGTAACGAGCCTGTAATCTCTAAGCACTTAGCAACCTTATATCAGAAGTGGCCTTGGCAATGGTGCGAAATAAGGATCTCATGGAGCGAAATATAGGCAGCCCGATTCAAGTCCCCGGGCATCACCACCACTGCACCTAACACTGTTACTCCCACTGGCACCTACATTAGAATACACTCACAATTCACGACAACTCTTTGCCTCAGCTGCTCTTTGTTTCGCGACTTTTCCTCTGCTGTATGTTGCACCCCCTTGGTGCTCGCGACAGTCCCTTTACAGAAGCTTCAGTCACTGTCTTCCCTTGGCCAGCCTGACGACCAGATACCAGCATCGCTTGATCTGGCCATGTCGATCCCGCGACCATGTACATGAACGTCTTTCGCATCCTGGGCGATGTTTCCCATACCGCCTCGAAATGTATTCTGATTTACGCCATCCACTCTAACAAGAGTGCCGAAGGTGAGACGTTCTGCCTGCTCTGATGACCTGTGCAGGCTGACTGATGCGACCCAGGGGTCTCCCTCCTTACCCAGATCCTCTACATAGCCGTGTTCTGTACTCGATATCTCGACCTCTTCTGGGTGCGGCCGTCCGTATCATGGTGGAATTTCATCCTCAAGAACTTCTATATCTGGTCGTCGATCTACATCATCGTCTTGATGACCAGGGTGTATGCCCGGACACGAGAACGAGAGAAGGCCTGGAAATGGGGAGCCTATGCAGCGGGAGCATCCTTGGTGGCAGCCCCAATAGTGTCACTGATCTTCAGTGGATGGAAACGCACCACGTTCGTCGAGGCTCTGTGGACATTCTCTATCATCCTCGAGTCCGTCTGTGTCCTGCCTCAGCTCCTCCTCCTGCGCCAGACGACTGTTCCCACGGTTATTGACTCGTTCTATCTGGTCACGCTTGGTTCTTATCGTGCATTCTACCTCCTCAACTGGATTTATCGCGCCTTTACCCCGTCGAAGCCTGATCCCATCTCCGTCATCTTCGGTATTGTTCAGACAGCGTTCTACCTCGATTTCGCCTGGGTATATTGGACGAGACAACGAGTCAAGCTTAGAGGAGGATCGGTTGTGGACACAGATGATTTGCGAAAGGGCTGGTTGGTGGACCGCGTCATCAACCATGCATTGAGCGAACCCGAAGAAGATCCCGAAGCTGGCCCTGAGGAGACCGATGGGGCCCCTCGACAACCCAAGGTCAATCGCTGGGGTCGCCGTGGGATCTCGATATCTGCCGACGACACGCTGCATGAGCATGACAAGAGCAAGAAGCCACGAGCAACGGCGGCGACACCAGAGGAGGATCCTATCCTTGGCGACGAGGATGCATTTGCTTCTGACCTGGATGAGGATGTCCCCGAGCTGGATAGTCCGCGAAATAAGGTATTGAACAACCACGAGGAATGGCGCCACACTTCACCTTCCAACAAGTGAGGTGATGTGGACGCCTTGACTTGGATTGTTTGGGTTAGGTTTTTTGTAGCAGGGTTGGAGGACGTGTATTGCACTGTATGCAGGTACTAGTACCTGGTATTCATGTGATATCTTGGGACCTCCTAGTATCATGAATGGTGGGAAGTGTCCGGCTGAATCCAAGCTAGTATCTTGGTCGGGCGTTGCATCAATTACGGCATGTTCTTCATTATAACACACCTACCTACTATCTGAACAAGAGACAGTATTTGTGTGTGCTTTGCTAACACAAAACCATTCGTGGACAGCAATGGCAGGACTGACTCACCGATTGAATAGAACGAGACATGTTTCACCCTGCATACTACAGTCTTTTCCTATCTCTCCGAGGCTGCGGTTAGCAACGGCAGCCACCAAGTGGTTGTCATGTTTCGGTGCGCGTTCCCGGGCACCACCTGCAGACAACGGCTCCCTAGGCTCCTTATCGGGCGCTCAGTGGCTGTCACAGGTGGCTGTGAAAAGACCTGCTTACTTAGCACGAACTCCCACATGCAGTGCATAAAGGGCATTATGCTCATAGCATGTCACAGGTTCTCGTTCGGTAGTACCAGCTGAAGTTGTACTAATTTACTGTTTATTCGTGTCAAGCTTTGGCCTTACGCCGGAGCACAAGCGACTCTGGACTACTGTCGCCTTACCAACAGATCCACTCTCGTGGTGTGGTCAGGGACCGATCGATGTCTCAGTCGCGGATTTAAGATGCCACCGATGATATAGGCTGAAGTTTGCGGTGCCGAATCGCCGGAAGGTAGGGGTTGCGTGGCTCACCACACTGCGTCCACTACCGCCGACAACAAAGAAGAAATTATGCAGGAGTTGTCCACGACATAAACAGTGTTCAATGCCTCGGGCCCGAGCCTTGCCCCAAGTTGCCGAAACTCTCTGCATGCAATAATTGTCCGAGTCGACGGTATCGCTTACGGTCTCCGCCCAAAGTCACCGTGATCTGCTCGGGCTGCTGCGCAGACAGCCTCCAATGACGCGAGCCAAAGGGAAAAAGAGATGCGACAGGGCGGTCGTATTTGGGTAGGAGTGCCCTACCATGCGAGCAGCCAAAACCCATGCCATGGGGATGGCGGCCAAAGCGACGGCCTATTTGACTTGACGGCAACTACAATGTAATGATGTAAGACCACCCCGAAGAAGGCTGAAGAAGGAGATAAAAACACAATTTCCACCAATCGCCAGGGGATCCATTGGTGGGCCGGGAGAAACGGCACGGAATCCCCAGGGATCTCGAGGCTAATGCGCAATGATGGCGGACAAAAAAACCAAAGTCGACGCCCCATCCCATTTCCTATATCATGGAGGGCGTGGTCCATTATTGCATTATTATTAACTGCGCACATCTGTTCTGCTCACAACGCATATAATCTTGGGCTCGTTCCCGGACAAGGGCACATTTACACCTTGCGAGACCCTTTCAAGATGGCTCCCTCTCCCTCTCACTCGACCGGTTCACTCTCAACCGCACCCACTGAATGTTCCACCGAACGAGACGCTGCGCAAGTTCCCACGCAGAGTGAAAAGACAATGGAAGACCTCGAGCAACAACCTACAAGTCAAACTCACCATCACCACAGACATAAACATGGAGTGCCCCACTGGAGGATAGTCGCCAGTCAGACACTTATAACCGATGACGTGCTGAATCACGAGTATCGCGGTTCTGGCACCGAGGACGATCCCTATGTCGTCGAATTCATCCCCAACGACCCTCGCAATCCCATGGAATTCTCGCAATTGAAGAAATGGTTCATTACCATGACTGTCGCCATTGCCACTCTTGCAGTAGCTTTCGTCTCCTCCTCTTATTCGGGAAGTGCAAGAGAAGTCATCCAGGAATTCCATATTAGCCAGGAGGTCTATACACTTGGAATATCGTTATTCGTGCTAGGCTTTGCTCTCGGCCCTCTTTTGTGGGCTCCTCTGTCAGAACTATACGGCCGACAACTGCTGTTCTTTGGCACCTACGCCGCTCTCACGGCATTCAATGCAGGGGCGGCTGGTGCGAACTCAGCCACCACGCTGATCGTTCTTCGGTTTTTTGCGGGAACATTTGGATCCTCCCCCTTGACAAATGCCGGCGGTGTCATCGCTGACATGTTTGCTGCAAATGAGAGAGGTATCGGAATGTCCATTTTCGCGGCTGCACCTTTCCTCGGCCCAGTCATAGGCCCCATTGTGGGAGGCTTTGTTGGTGAGACCATTGGTTGGCGGTGGAACGAAGGGATCATGGCCTGCTTCACAGGGGCTCTCTGGATATTCGGCGCCCTGACCATTCCGGAAACGTATTCACCTGTCATACTCCGGAAACGGGCGAGCCTCTTGTCGCAAAGAACCGGCAAGGTGTACGTTTCCGTCTTGGAGCTGAAACAAGGCAAGACGACACCCAAAGCCGCGTTCCAAAAATCCATGGCAAGGCCGTGGGCTCTTCTCTTCCTTGAGCCCATTGTGTTGTTAATCTCCATCTTCATGGCGATAATCTACGGTACTCTATACATGCTATTCGGGGCCTTTCCCATTGTGTATCAGCAAGGACGTGGCTGGTCACCCGGTATTGGCGGCCTTGCATTCTGTGGAGTGGCAGTCGGTATGCTGGCCGGTGTGGCCTACAGCATCTACGACAACAAGCGATACGCCAGGATCGAAGGAGAAAACGACGGAGAGGCTCCTCCGGAAGCTCGTCTTCCGCCAGCTGCGATCGGCGCAGCCGCTTTGCCGATCGGGCTGTTCTGGTTTGCCTGGACAAATTCGCCTTCCATTCACTGGATCGTCAGCATCATCGCGACAGCCCCCTTCGGCTTCGGAATGGTGTTGGTGTTTTTGGGATGCATGAACTATCTCATCGATGCCTACACCATTTACGCTGCCTCGGTACTGGCGGCGAATTCGGTTCTGCGATCGCTGTTCGGTGCAGCATTCCCCTTGTTCACTACCTACATGTACCAGAATCTCGGCATCCACTGGGCATCCTCGATACCCGCCTTCCTCGCCCTGGTTTGTGCACCCTTCCCGTTCGTCTTCTATAGATACGGCAAGCCCATCAGGTTGAAGTGCAAGTATGCCGGTCAGGCACACGCCATCATGGTCCAAATGCGCGAACAGGAGAAACGACTGAAGGAAGAAGAGGAGCGAGAGGCTGCCATGGAAAGTGACAGTGATGATACTGGAAGCAATGAGATCGGCCAGGTGGAAACTCGGCATAGTATTGCCAGTCTCAGACCGAGTCTCCTAAACATGGTCCGCACGGGCTCGCGGGCTTCGAGGGCATCGCGAGCCTCACGCCCGACCCGAGCTTCGTCCAACGCATCTCGCGCCGGGCGGACGGCCAAGATGGAGGACTTTGGCCGGGTATACAGCCATGCCAGCCATCATCACTTTTAAACGCTGGGTCTTGAGGAGGACTCAGCGCTAGGGAAATCTTGTTCTGGCTATTTGACTTTGAGCGTTCAAGCGAATTATAGACGGGTTCACAGCTACGGGATGAAGGATAAGGCGGGCAATAGAAATCTAATGTTGAAATCAGGATAGCCGTTTTAATAGATACTAGGATTCATTGCACAATCCAATGGTATTGTACCTACATTGTACAGTAATGTCCAAAGGTGTCTTCATGGCAGACTTCGGGCAGCCCGTATTTCGCCACACTAGCATCCTCTAGCAATTCTCTCAAAGCGGCGACACGTCGGTTATACCGTATTTACGACTCGGAGTCGGTTGAACCTGATCCGAGTCACCGAAGAACGACTGACGCTGACACTTTGCACGGTTGCCTTGAGATCACTCTCAGGCTTATCTCGTTGTTTTCCAACCACCCCGAGTGACACATATTTATATTGCTGAATAGCCCTTCTTCTATATTGCAATGTGGAGGACCCGGCCGTCAAAACAATTGCTGTGTCCCTTTGAGCGAAGGGTGCTGCCTACTGCCTTCCCAAGCTCCCTCAACAAGACTGATAAGACGCACAACATACGCACAATGGCTACGACTCCGATTCCAGCCAAGTTCGACATCAACAGCAGGTACACCATGAACTCAGGCCATAAAATACCCGTACTGGGGTACGGCGTCTACCAGACCCCCGCGGCACAATGCGAAGAAGTCACACTGCACGCCTTCCGCACTGGATACCGCCACATCGACTCAGCACGAGCATACCGCAACGAACAACCATGTGCCGACGCGATCCGCAACTCAGGCCTGAAACGAGAAGAAATCTTCTTCACCAGCAAAGTACCTCCCCGAGCCATGGGGT
Source organism: Exophiala dermatitidis NIH/UT8656 (assembly GCF_000230625.1). NCBI lineage: Eukaryota > Fungi > Ascomycota > Eurotiomycetes > Chaetothyriales > Herpotrichiellaceae > Exophiala > Exophiala dermatitidis. The sequence goes on along the minus strand of NW_008751649.1, from coordinate 213,918 downwards.
ACGAAGGGGCCAAGAAATCCATCGAGTCGTCCTTCATTCAGACAGGGCTAGATTATTTTGATTTGTATCTGATCCACTCGCCGTACGGAGGCAAAGAAGGCCGCCTTGGTGCGTGGAGAGCCCTCGCGGAAGCCCAGAAGGCCGGCAAGATCCGGTCAATCGGCGTCTCCAACTACGGCGTGCATCATCTTGACGAACTCGAAGAGTATATCAAGACAAATCCTGATGTCGGGGGGACCATTGACGTTGGCCAATGGGAACTCCATCCCTGGCTTCCGCGCTCTGATATTGTGGATTGGGCTCGGAAGAGGAATGTCGTAATCGAAGCTTATTGTCCTATTGTTCGTGGTCAGCGAGCCGAAGAGCCGGTCTTGAAGCGCCTGAGTGAGAAACATGGCAAGACGTGGGCCCAGATCTTGCTGCGTTGGAGCTTGCAGAAGGGGTTTGTGCCGCTGGTCAAGAGTGTTACTCCTTCGAGGATCGAGGAAAATGCGGCCATTTTTGATTTTGAGCTCGATGAGGAGGATATGAAGGCTTTGCATTTTCCGGATTCTTATGCTCCGTGCAGTTGGGATCCTACTGTCAGTCACGATTGAAGGGAATATTTTCGGCTATTTGCACATCATAGCACTACGGCTGTCGGGCTGTTGTGCTAATAGCTATGAAAAGTCTGGTCGTCTAGCTCCTCGGTCTCTAACCCAACAATTGTCGCAAGCCGGGGCACCTTTCTAATTGCCCATCTTGTTATTCGACCCCGACGCATTCTGCCCCAAGAAAACTAACAACACTGCACAGTATCTACCGAAGGTTAGAGCTAGGAATTCTAGCCGTTGGACTGGTCACTCACGCTGCTGTGGCGGCAAACACTTCATGTCGCTTAGCGCTTGTCGCGCTGGAGCACAGTCCCGCGAACATTGATGCGAACGCGAGCGCCACCAAGATTTGTCGATAACCGTCCATGTTCCGAATCTTGTACAATATCATCACTGGCCCCATAATAAGGAATACCAAAATCATTGTGAAGATGAATGCCACGAAGGCGTCAAATCGTTCTTTGTCAATCAACTCCAGTCGCAGAACCGATCCACCATTGAGCTTCCTTCGCTGGGTGCTGCTCCGGAAGCAATACTGCAACATGTTAACAGTCCGAGACTGCATGGATATGGGTGCTTACATACTCTGATGAGAGACCTGCCTGCTGCGATCTTCAAGGACAAAGCCAGCAACACACCATGGATCCAACTGGACTCCTTATCACTACAGAGGGCCACCAGATCGTCCACGTGTCGGATATAACTGCGGTCAAGGCTGGACAATTCTCCATCGTTCCAAATGAACGTTGCCACAGCTTCGCGATCTCGGTGACTCGGAGCATCGTACTGGCGAACTTCTGCGCATCTCCTGAGAAGATCATCTGTTGCCGGTCAGTGAAAGTTATTGTGATCGGGTTCTGCCATGTTGATTGGTCTTACCATAACGTTTGAGCTCTTCGCTTAGTTGCTGGAACAAATGTCTTCTCTTTGCTGGGATTCGCCTATCATCCCCCTGACGGCAGCAAAGCGCTCGTTTATAGGGTTCGTTATTGAAATCCTCCCAGTCGAGGCCTTCTAGCGTGCTCTCAATTTCCCTCAGTCTGTCTTGATGCCAGACCAGAAGCCTTGTTCGCAAATATCCGAAACGGCGGAATATCATGAAGGAAGGATCGCTATCAATGACTGCCGCGAGTCGTGGCCAGCCTTCGGGGTTGCTCTCGACTATCAGACACAGCAATGTTAGCTCTGTGATTGGTCGCCGTGCGGCTGGACTCTTACTCTCCATCACAGTTGTCTTGTTCCATTCTTCCTCAACCTCCTCTGGGGGTGATCTCGATTTTCTCAGTATATCCGGCAGCCATAAACTGAAGCACCCTGGTCTTCATCGTCAACGATCTCTAAATACTCTATTGGAGATATAGATGCCGTACGTCTTCGAGCCGCTACCTGGGCTTCTTCATCTTGGGCTTTCTCGACATCTTGGTTTCCAGGATCGATTGGCATACTAGGCATAAGTTTGGAGTCTCTTCATTGAGTAGTGTGGCTGTTTGGATGCTGTGGTTCGAAGATATCCTCACCATTGTTATACGACGGAATTGTCAGAAGGAGAGTCGGCACCCTCGGGGGTTTTCTATGAGGCTGGTGACGCCCTCTTGTTACACGGCGAGGCGCCCGAGACACACTTGAAGAACAAGATGCCTTTTGTGCCACACTGATTTCTTTCCACTAGCTATATCTATGGGAAACTACCAGCTGAGCAGGACCATGCTTTCCGATTCGCCAGATACCTGGCCTATCTTGACTCGGTGCTGGAAAGTTCAGAGCTAGCCGCCTTCAACCAGGATTCATTGCTTGACCTCGTGGTACATTGTCCAGCTAAGCACACGCACAGGTCAAGGTTCTCATCTCGAATTCAACGCCTGCTGTCTATCCTCCGTTGTCCTCCTATCTTAGCAGACGACACAGCCCTTGTCGTCCTTACTGTCTCTTGCATTATTCTCACGTCTGTGGCTCTCGATCATTTCTTGTCTGCTGTTGGACCGCGCCTCTGTTGTTCTCTGCTGAAGACGGCTCGACTGAGATCTGTCTGCTCTGTGGTACGTCAGCACAACGCTCTTCTCCGAATTGAAAGGGGCAAGAAATCATAAGTACCTGGCTTGGTTTCCGGTCTGGTCTTGCGCATGTTGTCCTGGCCAATGCTCTTGTCCTGCTTGATGATATTGTGTCGACTGCCTAGCCTGCCCGCTGGTATGCTGATGATAACTCTGATGCTGTGATGCCACATTCGAAGCGCTGCCGGGCTGCGCAGAGTCCATTCTTCTATCTCTCTGCTGGCTGGGTTCCTCTCGTCTGACCTGGCTATTTCCACTCGGCTGGAAAGATCGGCGATCCAGCATCGAGGTTGATTCATGAGGGTATCGAAGGTCTGACTCAGGATCAAAGTCACCTATCCGATCGATCAGCATGGTTCTTCAGGTTATGGCCTGGCAACCTCAGGTCTATAATCTCTGCGGTCCGTGTGGGTGGATGGATCAGAGTCTGCATATTTGTCTGGATATTCACCTTCAGAGTCTCCGCTTTCTTGCTGGGCTCTCTCGTTGTCATCCCGGGGTGGGTGCCAGGTATCCTGGTTCTGCTTCTTATTCTTGTTTCTACCAACGTGAAAGGGCATATTGGGACAAAGCAAGACAGCCAGTGGGTTTGAATTGTTGAAACAGTGTGGATGATGAGCAAGACTTACAGGAAGACAATTCATGAAGGTGCCTCCTGGGCGAACACCAAGAGACAACGTGCGTTGAGATCCAACGCGCAATATCCACATGGACAATGTCCAGCATCTCTACTACGCACCCGCCCAACGCCTCTACCAGGGCGTCGTGGCGTCGTCCACTAGGACAACGCCCACACGTTCAACGCCTGGTGTAGCTTGATAGCCCGTGTCTTCAAATCAATAACAAGACACATAGGTTACTATGCTACGAGGCTGCGTTGGATAATTGCGCTCCGTGTCGTCGATTAATCAACACTCGTATAGCCTGCTTCCCTCCGACTGTGCCCTTTGGTACAAGCTATTGAGTGTGTGTGTTCTTCACACATATACACACTTTCCGCGCAAAGTGTCAGGCTGAGCCAAAAAGGCAGTGTCCCTCATGTGGAACCAAGAAAGACATCTTCAGCAGCAACCTGACCCAAGGAGAAACAAAAGACGCCCACTGCAAGTACAGGTACCCGAACATCTTTGGGGTATTGTCCTACGTTTTGAGTTTACTAGGGATCCGAGGCAATGTTCTAGTCGTGTGCTCATGTCAGAGCACAGCAGTGGAAAACCCACCTATTCCCACACCACCATGGCCATCATCACAACCTCAGCACCAAGCCCGGCAGCATCTCTTGTGAGCAAAGGATTTTCAAGTGATGACTAATGGAGCAAGGAACATGACGTTTCAGAGGCCCCATCAGCAGAAAGTCCAATGGCGATACTTAGGCTGTACCGAGAGAAGGCTTCCAAGCTGGTAACTTCATCCGTCACCGAACGCTGTTGGCATTTTCCGCATGTTGCCTGTGCATATATATTACTTTCTGCTACATGACATCCTCTTCCAACTGAACAATCTTATGGACCAAACTAGGTTCCACAACAACAACGCCCTTCACACAATGATCACCAGACTATGCGTGCCTGGGTTCAATGGTCACATTGTTCCATTACCATTCTGTTGCTGACCGAAGTATGCCTGAAACAAGTTCTTTCTCTACCCATGAGCGTCCATGAGGCCAAGCCCAGGCTCCCACTTCAAAAGGTAGAAAAGGTTGCCCAACCGTCTACTCATCCATGTGAGCGAGTTGCCGAGACGAAGAACATCAGCCTCATCATGCCTATTTTTCACTGCCAAACCATGCCAGGATGGTCTACGGCTCACTCCGAAGTCTTATGTATTGATGATCCGTTCCCGGTGCTTTTAATCTGGTTTTCACTGCACAGTACTAAACCAAAGCGGCTTACAAGTGCACCAAACAAATTTCCTTGCGATATGGACACCTTGTCTCGTTGCTGCACTCTTTCTCCGACGGGATTTTCTATCCTTTCTACATCGGGAGAAGGAACAATCAATTTGCATCCAAGTTCGGGAAGCAGTCAACAAACATGCTAAGGAGCAAACGTGGTCAAAGGGATTGATTGCACAGAGCAAGAAGGAGAGCCGTTTGCTGGAAGCATGAAAGGAGAAAGTTGCGTCTCATATTTCTATCCTGAAGCGGGACGCTCCTGACCTTCTGTTCTCCATCAGCGAACACTTTCAAACTTTCCAGCTTCAGGAGTTTATTCTTTCTCTGCCATCGCTTGGGATCAGACAAAATGCTCGTCAAGGAACGGGGTGAAAGGCGAGGGCACAATCAAAACAAGACAGATGTACGTATTGCCTTGCACTTGTATTACTCATGTTGTCTCGAGTGCCCCAATGGAAGCCTTTCTTTTACTTGTTGAGCCCGCCCATACCGGAAGGATCATTTCTGACTGACATCTCATTCCTCAGTTCCGTCCCGACTATGCCAAAGTAGGTGACTGGATCTTCGTTGCAGGTCAATCCCAGCCTTTCAAAATCAAAACAATGGGGGGTGAGCTTGAGTGGCAGGCTGAGCAGCTCGTGGCAACCACCATGGCTAGGAACACAGATCCCATCATTGTGGTTCCTTCTCATCCACGTGTAGTGTTCAAGGTCAGGTTCGAGTACGACGACTATGTGACGATACCGTCGTTGGTACCGTCATCGATACGGGACGGCTTTAACAGCACCAAGGTGAAGGAACTGCATTATCTATATCAGGTCAAGGAAGTCGAGTGCTGGGATCGAGACCGCTTCTGTGTCAAGCGCCACGAGGTTGGGTTGCCGAATTTCCAGGAGGCATGGAAGTATTACGGTGAGAGGGAAGGAGAAGAGCCCTGGTGTGTCGGTATGTGCCGGGTAGAGCGACTGAGTGATGGTAAGACAGCATGGGTCCATGAGTGCAGGCTGGTACTCGCGAACGTCGAAGGGTATTTCAATTCTGATTTTAGGAGATGGGAGCCGGCCGTGCCGGACCATGAGATCGAGGACGCTGGATTCGGCGACGAATTCGGGAGGGACCTGTGGAAGTCTGCACCTATGCAATGGGCGCTAGTGCACACCGATGACTGGAATGAAGGTTTTACAGCGTATGAAGACGAGGGTGAGATTGAAGACGAGTTTGCCGGTGATGGTGGCGGTGGTGATGACGGTGATGGCCATAACGATGTTAATGATGGTGACGACGACGATGAAGATGATGGCGATGGCGATGAAGGTGACGAAGACGAAGAAGTCGATGGCGATGGCGATGGCGGTGACGGTGACGGTGACGACGATGAAGGCGATGGCATGGACGAAGATGACAGCGACGAGGACGATAGCAGTGGCAACTACTACCACGCAGCTGGATCAATCACCATCACCAGCGAGCAAGACGCAGATAGCAACAGCAGCAGCAGCATTGAGAGAGGCTCCAACGGAAGCACTACGCGTTCCAATTCAACTGCTGAAATGGGATCCGTGGGCACAGATACAAGCTCGCGTACTATCATGGGTGACGATTCCCGTGCAGGCAGTACCAACACAGTGAACACATTCACATTGGCCTTGCGCGGCGCGGCTTCTTTCAAGAAGAGAAAAAGTGCAGATGATCATCATGGTGGTGGTGGTGATAGCGACGACGACGATGACGGTAACGGTAACATCGTGAAGAACAAACGCCTCAGGAAGTAATACAGTATACAATTACTACTGCTGCCGCTGGTACTGGTGCTGGTGCTCCTGCTGCTGCATCGACTACTGCCACCGAGCAACAACAGCAACAGCAACAGCAACAGCAGCAGGGACGATGCCATGGTGGTGCATGAGTACCTTGGAAATGCAGGAGTTGACCAACTTGACCTGCGATGCCATGCCTCGGTGCATTCGACCATTGAATTTGTCACGGTATTGATATTGAGTTTGTCGTTGTGTATACGAGTCATAAACTATGCTTGCTTGCTTCCTCTCACAAAACCGTCCCCTCCAGCATTACAGTGATTATTTACTGCCAGATCCAGCCCCGGCGCAAAGTAAGAATCTCCTTAAGGTACGTTATCCTCTCCTTTCATTCTGTTTATTCTTCTATTTCGTCAGCTTCTACCAATAACGCCGAGTTCTATGGCGGCGTGTGCTGCCACTACCAGTTGGGACATCCGTCGCCTGACTCTGCGTCTCTGCGTCCTGCACCCCGGCTTTTCTCTGCTCCCTTGTCGACCTTGAAGTCTTCGACGTATGTGATCGTTCGCTTCGTCGTCTTCTTCCGGACCCGGCCCCAGTCCCGGTCCTGCTTGCAGGCCCAGTCTCCGCACTCGTTCCCAGTTCCGAGTCGGGAGTTCTCATGGAAGTTGATTGTGATAAATTGCTTTGGTGGCTATGACTGTGGCTACTGCTGGAATCTCCTATACCGCCTCGCCCACCTTCAGGCCTCTTGGAGGTATCGTTCGATGGTGATGATAGCCGCCGTCGCCGCCTATGGGGAGTGTCACTGTCGATGCCGAGTTGGTCGTTAGGAACATGAATGCTGGCAACGTCGGTTACGTCGCCATTCTCCTCCTGATTATCGTCATCATAATAATCCGAGACTTCGCCTTCGTCTTGTCTTAGGTGGTCGTCGGTGTCAAGGTTCCAACTCGCCGCGTGCGATTGCAAAGGCTTATCTCTTTTGATCAGCTGCATATCCCCTGGTCGAGTGGTGGGAACCAGTGCACCTGCATCACTTTGACTCTGGGTGAAAGGTGGCGTTGGAATGATGATAGGATTCGGAACAAAGTTGGGCCACTCGCTATGAGTGAAAGCGGAGTGCAGGGGTTCCTCCTGGTCCGTCCGCCTCAAAACAGGTTCGACATCAGCGCGGCCTTGTTGCTTCTGTGTGAGTTGGGCGGCTTTTCTGCGAATTTCTTCTTCTATGAGGTGTGACGACGTCTCGACGAGCTTCCGAACTTCGACCTATACAACAATACGGTCAGTCGCAATTGAACCCGGCCTTGTCACTCCAGCCAGGCTCAGTTGATGGGAAGCAACTCACATAAGTCAATTGTCGAGGAATCGCCCAATGTGCTTCGCCGTCATTCTTGCAGACGAAGCCAAAAAGCTCTACCACCTTCTTCTGCACCCACTGTTTGGGTAAGACAGTCTCAACCTCTCCTTGAGCAAACTTCGCCTCCTTTGGGCCGGGCGTCATCCAATACCGCAAACAAGCTTGGCTGTCCACATAGTAAGTCAAGTCCTCCGGGCTGCGAAGCATCCAAACAAACCGTCCATTGTAGGCGGCGAGGACTTTTGCAAGTGGCACTTCTTCAACGTGCGGTGGATGCCAAACATGCCGTACAAATGGAATCGCCCTCTCTGTCACATGAGGGAATGATGGCCACCCCCACCCTGTTGGTTCCGGCCCTGACCGAGGAGGCGCCTGCGGAGCATATCCTGAGCCACCGCCATTCCGGATATCGCGCTTGTATGGTCGGTGACGGCTTCTGGATCGGGACCGTGAGACAGGTGATGACAGCTCACTTTCTGTCCGATACCTTGGCCGCCGGCCACGCGAACTGTCACTCTCCGCATCCGAGTCGTCTGAGAGTAGATCACTGCATGGGTCCACTGGTTAATGATGCTCCACCAATTCGAGATCTTTTGACTAACCCTTCTGTTGTTGGCGCTGGATTTGCGGCATGCTTACCCCTGTCCAACACGTCTTCAATCAACTGTGGATTCACCTTCGTCCACTGGGTGAACAACAGCTTGAGCGCACTTGTCGCTTCATCTTCTGGTGGAGCTGGGCCAGAGTCGTCCTGCCCTTGTTGCAATTGGGACGAACTTGCAGTAAGTCTCGCAGGGCCCGCTGGCGGGCGAATCGATGCCGTTGGGTTATATGGCATGGTGGCGATCAGCCTTTGAGAGACATGGCAGGTCAGTCTTGGTGGGTTCGTGCGAACTCCATCCTCATGTCCAAGGACCGGTTCATTTCGCACTTCAATTCTGCTCACGTTGTTATTCGTGTGTGGACGAGGCATGGCAACAAATGGATTGTCGTCTATCGACCTCTCCGTCGGCGTAGAATCCGAATCCTCTGATTGGGGAGGATGACTCATGGCTGAGGGCCTGACAGGAGCTGCGAATCGCTCATCAGCGTCACCGCTACCATGGTCATCTGGGGTGTCATGATGATGTGGCATGTTTTTGGGCACGTCCTCTCTAGGATTTGGCTCCGGCCCTGTTGCCATCCGAGCGCGCAGCCTCTGACGCTCATCATTACCAACTCGAATAATAACGGGCTCATGGCCGCGCTCGTGCCGAACACGGTGATGGTACTCTCTCCCTCTTCTGGTCGATGTCGGTCGAATCGAGAGCTGAAGGTTCTGTTCGGCTTCCTGTAACTTGGGCAAGCTGCGGTGATAGGCCAAAACTTCGTTCTTGAGGATCCGAATTTCGTCCCGAAGTTCGCTAAGGCCATCGGGCGTGGAGGTACTGGAGCGCGTTGTAAGATAGTGTGTGCACTGAGCATCGCGAGGACCTTCTGTTGGACACTTACTCAGCTTCGATCCTCTTGCCCATCTGCACCACTTGGAGCATCAATCCTAGAACACCTCTTAGGGCATCCATTCGTCGCTTCAACTCTTCTGCTCTTCTCTTCTTGAACAGCCACCGGATGGGGAGGAGGTTATCCTTCTTTCGACGGATTTGCCGCCTGATTGTCCTAAACAGTCTTTTGCAATCCTTCATCGACGCCTCCACCATTTTCACAGCCTCATCAGTGAAGAAGCCCTTTTGCGCCTTCAGCACGGCGCCGAGCTGTTTTATGATGGTGGTGAATGTGGTTACTTCGCTGGCAATCTCCTCGATCTGGTCACGGGCATAGCGCATAGTATATCCCAGATCGAAGAGGGCCTTGGACACTGAAGCCCCCAGCGAGACGATGCCAAATACCGATGCCACAAGACCGACTTCCGCCATCTTGCTGACTTTGAAGTTATGGGCCTCTGCTAGATCAGCGTAGAAAGAATGGTGAACAGTCACAATGGGGACATCAGGCTGAAGAGGCGAAGTACATTTTCAAGACGACAAGACTACAGGCAAGGCGGACAGTTGCCTGAGCCTGAGCCTCATCCTGAGACTGATGGCTTGAAGAGGCTTGGGGGCTGTGCCACCATCGAGGACGCCGCAGCATTGTCCATTGGCTCAAGCTAGCGCCCTGCATGGTAAACAGCGGCCTCATTCGGGGTGCAAGATACCCAGTAGAGCGAAAAGTAGGTATGATGGTACGGGCGTAGCCCATCCCAGCTCGTCCATTTTGGTGCACGAATTCTAGTCGGCTGTCAGGTTCAGAAGGGACACAGAAGGCAGAACGTGGTTGTTGAATCGGATCGTGGGGACCCTGAGGTCGAGATGGAAGCCCACACGCCGACGATACGAGAGGAGCACCAGCTCCAAGTCAACTCGAAGCAGGACGCTGTTGTGGGTACTAGTATCGTGCTAGTGTAAGAGTCCCAGGTTGTCGAGAGCTGTAAAGAGGATGTAATAATTGCAATGTCCCACTGCAGGAAGATATAGGTCCCCTGCGTACAGGCGCCAGGTGCCAACAATGCCCTCCGAGTCTCAAGCGAAGAACAGCGGGCATGGAAAGAACAGTCACGTTGTCAGTCTGAAGATCCAATTCTTTGTGACTGCCAGTCCTTCAAACTCGGCCGCCGTCTGCTGCAGTGCGGGCGGATCTCAGCCCAATGTCGTCGAGTTACTACCAGTACTATCTAGGTAGTGGTACTTGAAAAATCTCGTTGACTCCATCAACTTCCCGGGGACCGCGCCAAAACAACCCCTTGATGTCAACGAGGATAGACCTCATGATCATATTGCCCTTCTCTCACTGCCAGTGCCCTTCAATCCGACCAACCCCCCCGTCCATGACCAAAGCCTCCGGGCGATCGCGAGCGAGCATACTCCTTGTGTCCATCATCCCAAGTTGCGACACGATTTCTGCCCCGATCGGGAACTCGCCGGCTGGATCTGGACCTCCTTCTAGAGATAGTACCCGTCTCCTTTTTCCGCCTCAATTTCTCGACCTCTCTCCTGCTCGCACCTCCATTGTTCACCTTGTCGCTCCAGATGAGATGTTTCGGCTTGCCCGGGTACACGCCCTTGCGGACCCTGCGCTTCCGGGTGAAGTAGGTGAGGGAGATGTAGAATCCGTGCACGTGAGAGGGTATGACTGCCAGGAGGAACATGAGACAATTGAACAGCAAGTCCTCGTTCGGCCCGCAGATGAGCAACACTGCCAGTGGGGGGAAGAAAATGTTGAAACAGGCGATGACGAGGCGTTTGAAGAGTGGGATTCTCATTTTCAATTCGGCCTTGCTCGCGTGCCAGTAATCATTGCCGTGGCTTTAAATTGTAATAATTTACAGGTGCACTGGCAGTATTCCAGCTGGTAGGTTAAGGGTCATGTGTTCCTTTTCATGAGGCTAGGCGCAAAGGGTTAATTGCAGGTTGATTCAAGTTGTCGTTGCTCAAGGTAAACAAACTCGTGAACCGGCGAGAAAGGAACAAGCATTTGAATGTTTTGTAGATAGAGGATAACTCGTAGTCTTCAGGCTGCTTACCACTCAACGACGGGGGAACCACGCTGTATATTATTGTCTGCCTCTTCCCAACTGGTAAGGTACCTTATGCAGGGACTTGCCCTGCTTCATTGCGTTGGCTTGTAAGAAGCCCCCAAAACATGGAAAAGAAGGTCTTTAGAGCGATCATCACAACTTGTTGTCTTGTGGTCCGCCGTCGACGTCATCTGTGGCTGGTATTTTGGCCTGGTTCAAGATGCTTCACCCTCAGCGACTATCACCGTCGAGATGATCGTGCTCGCCAATCGCCCAATCTCATCCGAGCCATCCATTCCAGTCACACACAGGCTGCTCTAGTCATGTCGAATACATTTTACTTGTATCGGACAGTACATAAATAGGTGACGTGCAACTCTAGCTGCTTGAGCTGTCCGTGGCCAAGGCCTCAGTTGGTGTATAAAGTATAGGGACGCCCAGGATGCCAATGGGTGGTGCCGTAACAGTAGTAGGACTACTAGGGTGGTATCTATTTTATACAAGGCCAGCAAAACAACCCTCTATCGCACTCCACTGACCAGAAGGATTGCGCTCCCCAGCTGCCGTCGAATATCCTCATTCTCCACATCATGAGTATCTTCCACCTCCCCCCACATGGCAGTCTGCCATCGAACCTCGACGGTAGCAGCTTCAGCGGCCTCTTCGATACCAAACCGTTTCTCCGAGCTGCGCTGCACATCTCTAAACTCCTCACTCCACTCGACCACCAGCCTGGCACCCACGAGCACACTCTTCCCAGCCAGCACCGCGCGTTCCAGCGCAGCCAGCTCGTAAGCAGGCAGACCCGCCATCCAGCCTCTAATGACACTCCTCGTCATCTCTGACTGTTGAACAGGCATGATACTCCCCTCCTCCAACACGGGCTTCAACTCGACACCAGGCCAAACAGTAGTCGTAAGATAACTGATGATCGGCGTGGCGGTCTTGATCTGGATCTGTCGTAGCGTTTCTTTTCGATCTGGGTGCGTTTCCAACTGAGTAGCATCATGCGTCGAATGCTCCGGCGCCCAGCACAACAAGGTATCCGTGTCGAGATACCGCATCATGACCGTGATGATTTCCTCACGGATTGCCGTCGACCCTCGTGCCTCAGCCTCACTGATGTCTTGCGCCCGCGCCACAATCGAAGTCATGGGGATATTGTGGTTCTTCAGCGCTTGCTGCGCCGACTCCAACATGTCCCATTCGATTGCGATCGCATGTGCAAGATGCGGCTTTGACCGTGGCACCGTCAAGATGGTTTTCGCGGGTGTCCGCACCGGTCTCGAATCCAAATGTACTTGGTATCCCTCCGGCACTTCTTTCACGTGCACATCTTTCCAGAATCTTTTCTTGAGTGGACTCGTTCTCTTGCCGGATGATTGTTGCTCCGCACGTAGTTCTTTGCCTTGCTTGAGGAGTTCGGCTTTCCGCCGTCGTTCGCCTACTCGGTCGCCATATTGTGATGATGTCGCTACCGGTGCGCTGGGAGGTGGTCCTGTGGCGGTAATGGGTAATGCTGTTGCTGCCCGCTGGGCACTGGTGGTTAGCCGTCTGGAGGGTGCGAGTTCGCTTTGTCGAGCAACAACACATTGAAGTCGGAGAGCTTTCGATCCAGAGGATGCTATTCGTAGTGAACTTGTCCGCATGTTGAATCTGGTATAGATGAGGTACTGGTATATTTGAAGGTGAGGCGTGGTTTCGCGGTTGTACTATTACTGGGTAAGTTGAACGTAGCAGCGGTCGGAATTAAAGTGCCAAGCTCAAGTCGTTAACGCCGCCTTGCGACAAAAAGTTCCAACTGAACCCGGCCGTCGCAGTTTCGAGACTCTACTCAGCTGTACACTTCTGCTCGAGCGACTACGACCATGGGCAAACCGTCTGTCGAAGTGGCAGGCTTTCTGGCTCTGCCATTGAGGCTCCCTTCTTCTACCCATGCGACATCGGCATCCCGAGAAGCGACGCATTACCTCTATCTCAAGCCTCACGACCCCCCAGTGCCGGACGAGGAGACGCCGAGATCATTGTTCTTGGTGAACATCCCCGTGTCCGCCACGGCCGCATCGCTCAAACACCTCCTAACGACGCAATTAGAGGGTGGTCGTGTCGAGAAAGTGCGGTTCACAGATGATCTACAGGAGAAGCCGTCATCGGTCGTCTCCTCGAAATCCGGAGGAGGCCGCAAGAGAAAGCGGATCACGGCCGAAGAGTTAGAGGCCGGATTGGACAGATTTACCCTCCCTCACGTTTTCGACAGTCACATCCATCCCAGCGGGTCTTCGGCGGTTGTCGTCTTTGTCGACCGCCCGAGTATGGAACTCACACTCAAAGCTGCCCGACGACTGGCCAAGTCGCGCACGGCAATTGTATGGGGAGGAGACGGCACAGAACAAAAGCCGGTACTCCCGCATCTGGGCTTGATGAGATATGAACACCACAAACATCGGCAATTCCCGTCGAGTAAAGAGCTCTTGCGCTCCGTGAACGGGTTCATGACCGCTTGGTCGCAACTCGAGGAGGCTAGGAGCCGCGAGACCGCGCGGAAACGGCAAGAGCCTGACGAGGACGGCTTTGTCACGGTCACCAGAGGCGCAAGAGGCAGTGTGCGAGCCGACGAGGCGAAAGAGATCGCAGAGAGACAGAAAGAGAAGAACAAGGCTCTTGAGGACTTTTACAGGTTCCAGACACGGCAGAAGAGAAAGGAGGAACAATCCGAGATGTTGAGAAAATTCGAAGAGGATAAACGGAGAGTGGAAGAGATGAGGCACAGACGTGGGAAGTTGACGGTAGGCTTAGATCTGTGACTTTGGAGCTGTTCGCTGTGCTGACTTTTACTTTAGCCTGGTTGAAAAGCCCTGTGTCGTGCGCAACAATCTAGTATCAGGTTGGTGAACCCTCGAGATTTCCCAGACATTGTCTTCGCGTATGATGAGGCAGCTGGGGCCAGAGAAGCATTTCTGTTCGGTGGGCGAACTCTCCATGTTCAACCCCGGGCGCTGTTGAAATGCAATGCCTACAAAAACCAGCCGAATATCTTCTCAATATTGTCTGATGTCGCCCCGCAGATTGCGTTACCTACGACATTTCTGAAGCTGTTCCTGACTCAGGCTTATCAGATGTTGAACAGCAACAGTACCTTCCTCGAAGCCCTCTGCAGATGGGAGTCTGTACGTCGCTGGAGTAATCCCCCATCGGGCCCATGCATGCCAGCTCGAGCTGACCACGTCCAATGTTGTGAAGATCATGCCCACAATCAAAGGCGACACTATCTGTGCGAGGTGACGCCATCGGCATTATACACGGCTTGAGCGGACACCCATGGGGGGTAGCATGCATCTCGAGCGCATTTACCCAGTTAGTCTCGCACTCACCTGGACAGCCTCTTCCGTCAACCCTCTTCTGGGATGTGGAAGGACATAGCGTGGGGAGTTGAGAGGAACACTTGCATTTCAGAACGAAAGTCGGGTCGAAGGCAGAGCGAGCCGGGTATACCCCGACTGCGTTATAATGATATCGACCCGAGAAGGATTTTCTGCGGGTCGTTGGCAACAAAGCTATGATGCAGCAGCGCGACGTTCTTGGGGTTGCGATAATGCGTTTTGTGGTCGACTGGCTTTTTCTCCGTATCGGAAATGGCAAGGGAGAGACATTGGGTTCTGATATGGATTCGCAGTCAAGGGCTCTGATCGGCGATCACATACCTGGAGGCATGTCTGCCGACACTCCGTATACTTTCTGCCAGTGGTGTTAGCCACAGATGCATGCGAGCCGTGTCAGCCGTGCTCGAAAAGGAAACACACCATGCAGTGTCCAACAACTCTGGGGTGTGATGCACAAATGGAAATCTCATTCAGCATCTTGAGAACCGTCGTAGCTGAGTCTCAATTGACACGATAAGCTCGAACATCCACCATTATTGGACCAGCGGCCATTGCAGGATTCGGTACGGCAATGCAATGCAATAGTGCTCCTTCTGCGTGAGCCGCTTAGACTCATTCGAGAATTATGTCTTAGATTTTCCGACTGGGTTGTAACCGGTACGCTCTGTCGTCGAGGTGGTCCAATAATTGTGAAGAACGTGCACGGTAGGCAAGACTAAAGGCGGCGTATCGTGTACATGCTGAAGCGTAGGTGGACTGTTGCCATGGTGTGGTTCGTAGGATGAGACACAGGTTCGGTGGTGCGATGGGTGGTTGCTCTGTTAAAGTCGGGGTCAACCGGTCGTGTCGGCTCGAAGATCTTAGCGCAGAGGGGATAATGACTGTGGGCGGGCTGGAGAACTCGCCAATAGTCAGGTCATGTGGTAGGAGAGTGGTAACCGACCAACAACCAGTAGTGAAAACGTGCTCAATTGGGGGACAGTCGACCGCCTAGTGAGGTACCTTGCCAACACAAGAGTGTGAGTGGTAAAGAAAAATTTGTCCGTGGCCAGTACTCTCACACATATGAGTACTGGGTAGTAGTGACATGTTCGGACTGCGCCGAGTCTCCTGGCTGTGTGCGAGGCTCAGCCTTGTGATTACCCAAGGAAAATGTCATCTTGAACCCTGGATGATCTTCACACTAGCATCGTAAACCGCTCTCGTCAGATCGAACGTCGGTCTTGGTTTTCCGGCGCTGGGAAATGGGTCTCGGAAAGTGGACCAATGCTACAAATATAGGTACAAGGTATCGTGAGAACTTCAGGCCGGTGGGGATGGTACTGAGAGAAAGATCCTGGGCCGATGCTAGGGAGAGCCCGTACGGCGAACCAGGTGGTGAGCAGAAGAACGTTGCAGTGGTGGCAACGGCTGGCGGAAGCGAGAAGTACAACGGTAGATAGTACAATGTATAACCTTGTAGCAGCATAACGTGGTATGAGAAGTGGACATGCTCAGGCTGAGAAAAAAGTCCTTTTGTCTTAGAAAGTCAGCCACACGCAGCGCCCGCCGATGACGACAAGGGGCTATAAATATGCAAGGCTGTCCAATCAATCTACCAGCTGAAAAACAGCCTCGCATGACCCTTCCGTAAGAGGATAGCGCGGACGGTAGCCTTGCGCTACTTGTTAAAAGCAGCAAGTGACTGTCCGGCGCCGAGAAGCGCAGTCTCAGCTGCTGCTCCCTGCGCCATTTTCCCGCACACTGGCACTGCACCGACCATTTCTCCCACTCCGAGTCGCTGAGTAAACCACTCACCCACCCACTCGCTCACTTCCACTCCCTTCCACCCACCACCACCCTCCACCAGAACAGGCTACTGTACCGTTGCCTTAGGGTCACTCCTACTACTCCATCGCCTCGAACCCTGTAAAACTAATGCATAGCCATCCTTCGGGTCTCCAGCTGTACGGCTCATGTGCTCTTCCGCCTTCTCCGTGGAGATCTGGCCACGACCATCATGGTGACCAGTGCTCTCTCCACGATGCCGCTGGCGTCGATGCTACAGTACCTTCACCTGCTCCGTATACTAAGTATACACTGCCACTAGCAATGGTCAGCAACGGCCATATCATGAGAGCTCGCCACAACCAGGTATAAGTAATCCTATATCTCTCCCAGTATACCAGACCTTTCTTTTGTTCATCATCAAACAGAAACACAAACACAAAAGCCACACATTCGCTACTTGCAAGCCATTCTCACACTCGCTTGGACCATACATCCATCCTCTTGAGACTCCTAATTTGATATCACAGCACTCGTTTACTGTCTTACCAAACAATCAAACACATGCTCGCTTCAATCTCCCTGCTTGTTGCCGCCCTCGCTGGCTCGTCTCTGGCTTATCCATACCCAGAGGGCTACCATCACGGCAACACCACCACCCCCTGCACCACGAGCACAACTTCTACAAGCTTGACCACAACCTCCTCATGGTCAACCACCACAACACAGACCACCTCTTCGAGCTCCAGCACGACGACACCTTGCACTACATCGTCTTCTAACTCTGTCTCGACGAACTCGACCTCCACTTCAACCAAACCCTGCACTACCACAACATCCGGGGTAATCACCACCACCAGTGCTTCTACCACCTCTACCCCTTGCACCACTTCAACCCACACGAAGCCTCACCAAAACTCGACCACGACCACTGTGTCGCCGGTCTCCACCACCCCATCTCCAACCAGCACTGAGATCTGGACTACCTATACCACGACAGAATGGATCACCAGTACCAAGTTCGTTCCTTGCTCAACTCCAGTTGCAACCCAAGGGACCTCGACATTCTATTCTACGTGGCTCACCACTGACATCTGGACCACGACTTCGTGCTATCCAGTCACCACCCACTGGGCACCATCTCCGGCTCCAGCCAAACCTACCGTGACCAACACACCAGTGCCAGCTAAACCAACTACCGTGGTGACACCTGCTCCAGCGCCAGTTACAGTCTATCCATCAAGCTGCCCTGCTGTCGGCACCGAGACTGTGACCGTCACTGTCACTCAACCAGCCCAAGGTGGCGCTGGCACTTACTATCCACCGGGCCACTGCCACGAATGCCAGACCATCACCTACACCGATGTCTGGGGAGTGATCGTGACCATTGCCATTCCCAACCAGCCAACAACAAGTGCCCCGGCCCAACCCACGAGCACCAATGTGATCACCACCACATCTACTCCGTGGACCACAAAGGGACATCATAACTCGACCACCACTGCCTGGACTTCTTCCAAGGTTACAGGCACTACCAGCAGTTCCGTACCCACAACTACACCGTGCACCACATCAAGCCACAACTCGACAGTGACATCCACCACTGCTAGTTCCACTACGACTGGCGCAACTTCCACCTCCAAATGGGGCACTACCACTACCACTACAGCCCAGAGCACAGGTACCACCAGCGCAACCACATCCACTGGAACTGGAAGCTCTAAGCCAACATCTTGGGCCAAGTTCAGGAGATTCTAATCGCCCAGCAACACAATCTCCCAAAAGCACATGATCATCTCTTATCACATGCACACTCCTTTATGAAGTTTACTGCGCTTTGAAGCATGGCGCGGATTGGATACAACCGACCATCTAATTGTCCAGCTCCTGGATTTACTGTCTCTATCTGGTTTTCAACGGCATAGCAAGCATGGGTGTGATTTTTCAGCATAGCATAGCGTGGGACCAGTCCGCGAAGAAGCGAGACTAGGATTGCAATTGATGTTGCAGATATATTTGGTTATGGGATAGTACCCTCTGCACCTATTAGACATGGAACAAGTGCATTACATACAGCACAGCAGAGCAAAATAATTTAATGCATCAGAAATGAAAATCATTAATGATCGACATCCTTTTTCTGTGCAGTAGTGGTGTGACCAATCTTCGAACGGAAGAAGAAGCAGGATCAATCTCGTGAGACTGAAACATGCGGTTCTCATGACGCCGACGATAATTTATTTTGAGCTCGGCTACCTTGATTATAGCCATACCCTTCACCATTGCACTACAGTACGCTCGTAGACAAACAACCCCATTAAAATTCAAAATAACGCACCAAGCTAACTGGTATCCGTCACCGCTCCTATCCGTACCCATGCGCCGTCGCTCAAGAAGGAAAGAAAGAAAAGGAAACAGAAAACCAGTCGACCTGCCGGTGTGGCGTGTGACGTTGAACCCGAACAGAAGAGGCCTTCCTTACTCAGGCCAAGGAGTCCCAAAGATAAACGCTCAGCGGGAACTTGAAACTAAAACTCGAACTCCATAGCTAGATATACATTAAAATCAAGGGCGAAAATAATCGCTGTCGCCGTCGCATCCCTCGGTTACAGGACTGGGGCTGCTGAGGCCAATGTCCGTTTCAAATTCCATTTCAATGGTCGTGGATGTGGGTGTGGTTGTGATCAAGGAAATCTGAACTTCGTCGGCCCATCGGACGGACTTGGGGCTTTGAGCGCTTGATCGCCTCTGCCCGAAAAAGAATGATTGGGCTCTTGTGGAAAACAAGCGAGGCCGCTGTGGAGGTGGGGATTTGGAGAGTGCGGAGCGTAGCTTTAGCTTAGGAGTTGACGTAGATCGTGGTGAAGAAGTGGTGGTGGTAGTGGTAGTGGTAGTGGTGATGCTCTTGGGAGTGGGATTGCGCGGTGAAGAATTTGAGGTATGAATGGTGTTGATCCGAATTATGGGATGGTGATCTTGTCCCAGGATATACCGAATGATGCCTCTTCGAAGAGGCAAGGATTGCCCAAGTTGAAGCTGCTGCTGTTGGATGTGCTCGTTGTGGATGGCTCCAATGGCACGTTTTGTTTCTCCATAATGATGTGGCGCCGCCTTCTCCTGAACTGCCACCCCATTATCCTGTTCGACCTGTTGTGACTGATGATGCGTGTCATGGCGGCCAAGGTATGTTGCCAGGACGGACAGTACGCAAATAAGCAGGCACACCAAACTGCCCAGAACCAACAAAGAGACCACCACACCGCGCAGGAAGCCGAGTTCGAGAATCCGCCGGAACGTGTGTTGAGTGAGTTCGGCGAAGGACAGGGCACCCAGTTCCGGGGTCCCCACGTGAGCGTGGGCGTGAGCGATGGGATATGTGAGGACGGTGGGCGCTGTGACGAGCAGGACGAGGCTGCAGATAATATGTTTCGACGACGCCATTGTCCTTGTTCCAGACACGTAGAGATGGAACCTCATCCGACAAGCACTGCAGCTCAGAGCATTTTTGTATAGGATGCGCGGTGAGGAGAACAGAGAGCGGAGGTGAGGTGGAAGCCAAACGACAGAAGAAGGGGACAGGACTCGCATTTTCTCTGACAGCTGCATGGCTTACATGTCTGACAGATCTTACCTTCAGCTGGTCCGTGAGTCCGTCTGTTGTTGATGGGACCCAGCGCTGGCCGCCGAGGCTGAGGCTCAAAATGGCAAAAGAATGGAATGTAATTCAATGCGGCACTCGACCGCGGCGTAACATGATTGGGGAGGCGCCCTCTCATCAGGCGACAACATGTCTGGGCACAAGGGGCCGAGGATGGGAGGATGGGGAGTTAAGGTCTACTGTGCTCAACACCTCTCTTGAAGAAGCGATTCATCAGGGCAATTATTGAGAGCTAGTAGGCGGGAAGCGGATCTCCCGCTCGTTCGTCGCGTGCACAGTCCGCCGCGTGTGGAAAAGGTGGGATGGCAGTGGAGAGGCGCGGATGTTGAAGTTCAAGTTGCCTGTCACAGCCTTGTCACTCTGCTGTGGAGGAGATTGGATGCCAGTCTCAAGGCGCAGGAGTTAGGAGGTGGGATTGGAACAGCAATTCTCCATATCTGGGTGCGAATCTGAGATACCCGTGTCCCTGGAGTTCGAATTTGAGATATCATTTCGGATCATTCTGGAGATGGATTGCTGCTTGACTTCCTAAGTTCTACAAGGTTGAAGTGGGTGCCAATAGTACACGGCAGGGCTAGGGAGGCCCGAGGCGGCCCTCCTCGTTGTACGTTCAAGCGAGCAATTACGTGAGGAGTAAAACAGTCAGACAAGCCCCTTTTCTGCAGCCGCACAGTGATAATACTGTAGCAATAGCGTAGCATGGCAATGTCTGACAGAAACACCTTCGGCCTCCAGCCTCACCTCAGCGCAGCCACCGCTGCAGCCCCAGGCATACGGCCATAACTTCGATAGCATCGTAGCATTACTACTGCTAGTCTGTCCAACGGTCTCTGACTCGCTCCAGCTCCTTGATCCATGTTCAAGTTGCTCGCTTTCGCTCACTCCTCCAACATCCGCAGTCCGAATCCCGTCAATCCCTGAAACGCCGATGCAGATTCCTTTACGTCCAACGCTGCGGAAAAAGTCAAAAAGTCCTTAACCTTGCAATTACATACTTGCGCTCTCTTCCGGTGATGAATCCGTCGATGGAGAATTCATCCAACTCTCGTCATCCACTTTGAAATCATCGTCTGGCGGACGCTTTCTCGACCCCAACTGGCTGCTCAGCTCTACACTGTCCATTCGCTTCAAGTCTGCTCGCAATCCTCGTCAACGCAAGGGCTGCTGTGTCTGCTCCGACTCGCAGCGCCTAGAATACTACAAGGCTACGCCGCCGTTGCCTGTGGTCGCGCTAGACGGCTCTGCTGTCCCATGGCATTTTGAGCCCTCTTTGCTCAGATCACTCGGAGGCCCGCGCTTCAACGCCTGCGCACCGCTCCGTGCCTGTTACCCTTCGCGTCAAGTATCTACATTTCTTCCACGGCTGGCCGACGCTCGACACGCTTCTGATCCACATTCCGTCGTCCTTTACACTTGGTCGCAACCCTACAATTTCCTGCGAATGTCTACTCCTCCGTCTACTGGCACAATCATGAAGTCGCAATGAAGAGCAAAGGATATTGATATTGTTCTACACCCATTGTTGCACTTAGCGATGGGAAAGACCTATGAATACACCATCATGGGACCTCCCAAGGCTCCTGATGAAGACTCGCCTCGTTTATCTTCCAAAGTCTTGCCATATCGAAAGGAGTCAAAAGGCGCAACGCCCAATTTGCGGTCGCTGTACAGTATTTCTGCACAGGTCCATCCAGACATCAAGGTCAAAGAACAGTCGTCTGGTCCCGTTTCTTCGATCCTTCACACGTCTCCAAATCTGCCGCCCACGCCGCCTGGAGCGAGCAATGGAGACATCGCGGATACCGCGGACGACAACATCTCGGATGCTGCCGTATTCCGCTCCACGTTGGTTACTCCGACTCATCAGCAGAGTCTACCCACACCTGATAACACGCCTCCTCGGGAGAAGCCTGCACCGTTGTTGAGGCCGTTCCTGGGTACGCAGCCTTCGATGACATCCACCGGCGCGGAGTCCTTCCAAACAGCCCGTGAAGATATAAACTCTGACAATGGCTCAGACCTGAACAATCACAACAATAGCGACGAGTCTCAATGGACGTCGACTCCCTTCACCAAGCCAAGTACGGCCGATCATGGTCTGAAACGAAGTGGGGTGGGTCGATCACCCCTAAACAATGTATTCGATGAAGACACGGCGATAAGTCCATATGAAGATCATCTCACCCTCGATCAAACTCCGGAGACGCATGTGCTCGCTCCAACATTAATGGAAAGCGACAATGGCAAAGAAAGATTCCAGGCCAGTCCCCAGACTCTCAGTGAACCCCAAACTCCAGAGGATCAGGTGGAAGAAGAGAACGCGTCGCCCCGCCTTGCCACCTGGTCAGGCAATATTCAGAAAGGAGCTGACAAGGCTCAGCCTCGGGAAACTGCCACTTCAAATGGTTTGGGCCGTGGCAGAAGCCTCAGAGACAGACTCCTCGATGCACAAACCCAGGATCCGTCCGCATCTACAGAGAAATTTGCCGAAATCATCGGCTGGAATAACTCGGTTCCGATGCTGAGCGGCTCGCCCGAAGCCCAGAAAGTAGAGAACGATGAAACTCGGCGGTGGTCCGGAGTTTCAGCAACATCTACCATTGGAGCATACGTTATCGAGCAGAACCCACTTCCAAAGAGGAAGACGACGCTGCGGCATATGAACAAACATGAATCACTGCGGTCGGTAAGCTCGCCGTTGCCGGCATCAACCCGCAACTCGATGATGACGACCGCCTCGGAGTCGACGCGGCGTCTCGTGCACAAAAAGGCAGTTCTAAGCAATCAAAATCGGTGGAGCTTTGGGTCTGAAGTGTCGAGGTCTCACAGCCTAGCTTCAAGCGCAGTCCTGCCTAAGACAGAGATCATTCGAGTGGCTGTGATTCCTGAAAGAACTTCATCGTTGCCATCCTCCCACTACGGTAGCAACCGGCATTCCATGTCGGCCGGGTCCGCACAGTCGCAATCGCGCAGGACTTCAGATAACCCGCCTTCCTCTTGGCAACACAAGAGAGCATTCTCCGAGTCTACGGGCCGCGGGAGAGAGCGGCAACCTGAGATCTCGGTACCTCCCCGCAGTTCGTCGCTTTCTGCGCCCACGTCAAGAAGTACTTCCTGTGCCAATTCGATCACGTCGGAGCACCTTCGGGTGCGTCGGCAACAGGCAGAAAAGGACTTGCGCAAGACGTTGGATAGGATGGAATCCGATCGTTTGGTCCAGACTCTTCGCCACTGGCGCAACGAAGACCATAAGCAAGTTTCAGCGGCACAAACAGCCAGCTCCAAGCTGAGTCCCTCCGTTACGAGGAATCATTGGACTGCTTCTGACCATGGCGAAAACTG
Source organism: Exophiala dermatitidis NIH/UT8656 (assembly GCF_000230625.1). Lineage (NCBI taxonomy): Eukaryota > Fungi > Ascomycota > Eurotiomycetes > Chaetothyriales > Herpotrichiellaceae > Exophiala > Exophiala dermatitidis. The sequence goes on along the minus strand of NW_008751649.1, from coordinate 190,566 downwards.
GTCGAACAACGAGTGGGCAGATTTGCGACCTCCATCTATTCTAGAGACAGTATTCTCCCAACCATCGTTTCTGTCGGCATCCCCAGAGATTAACGAGGCAAAGGCAGTGAACTTCTTCCCTCACAACAACCACTCTCTGCAACTGATCGAACCCTTTCCCGTGCAGACCTCCATGGCTGTGAGAGAGGTACAAAGACAGAATCTTCCCTTGGAAGAAGTGGAGTCGCCATTGCGGAACCCGCGGCGGCCTCCTGAACCGCCTCAGTTCAAAGTGATTCCTCCTACACCTGGCGATGAGCTGGACAAAGAACTCTCGCTCGACGCGATCCAGGCTAATCGCCCAACCCGGTCTCCGTTGAGACGGCCCGGGAGATCGCATCGGCGCTCTGAATCCTTCATAGACAGCATATCACGAAATTTGAGTTTGAAAAATGCCCGCAACAGGAAAGCCGACCAAGAGCTCGATGGACGACTCCACCCGTTCTGGCGGCCACGTGCATTCTGGGACGACATTGACGATGGTCCTGCCTACTTGGAGCAGGATCGACCTAGCCAACGAGGGATAGTCAGCAACTCTCTCGGCTTGCCTCAGGAGCGCACTGTCATCACAGGGCCTGTATCCCTGGTGAGGCGCATATCCGAGCGACGACGGCAGAAGCGTGGTGTAGTAAAGCAATCTAGTCATGGCAGCCTCGCGAGATTGCGGGCTAGCCGCCGGCTTCACAAATCTCATGGATTGGGACTACGATTCCATCTGATCGGGCTCCGAGATATCCAGCAACGACTGTTGCAAGCTCGAGCACAGCGAGATGATGAAAAGCGAGAGAAGAGGAGGGCACACCTCCGACAAAGTATCGGACCTAACGTAGTCCCTCAGGGTGATTCCAGGTTTCCGGCAAGCGATACAAGTCTTTCGAGAGTTATGTAAGCGCGCCGAAGGTTTCTTGATGACTTGACACGATTTGACATTGCCCTGGTGGCTGAGATTCGTTTCTAGGATGGAGTTTTGGGAGGGTTGCGCGTTTCGTTGAAGGGATTGAACTCACGTGAAAAGAGCAAGAAGTCTTGACGACTGATGACCTGCACGAATGGACTGGACGAACTGGATGAATGAATTGGATGAATCGACGACATGTATGTACGAATAGATTGTATTGAGCATTTCGATCACAGTATGGTAAACGGAGCGGACCACCGAGTTGAGTTCTTGATCAATGGGACGAGGCTTGCGCCCCCTGCTCCGACTGCTGCCTTCGCCTTAGCGATTCCAATGCAACCGAGTCTAGAAATGGTTCAGAAGTGATGCTCGAATCGAAGACGATGACTACAGCAGGAATTAGTTCATTGCCATGGTTGTAGATCGAGCGCGTCATGTGCCAATGAATGCCTCACCTCGCTGGTCGCAAGGCTGCTGTCTAGCGAAGTGGATAGTGTTTGTAGTGTGGCTTGATTCCATGGCACGGGAAGAGATTTTTGGCTTCAGCAAGGGACCTCGCAACTTGGCGTTCGACTGTACGGGCGCCATAGCAGCTTTCGGACTGATGTTGCACCCTCGATGTCCGGTTTGGAAGACGAACAGACCATGAGCCTGGACATGAACTTCTTCCCGCCGCCTCAGGCGCAGGCTGCGCTTCATCAGAATTTTATCTTATCAGATGATGCCAAGTCATCAGCAACTCTCTACCAACGCTCAACCCGCGATTGCGATATCGGCCTGACCGGCTCAGGCTGGGGAGCGGCAGCGCAGCCAGTTCACAGTCTCAGCCCTGAGTATTACGACAGCTTCACCCTGGCTTCCACGTCGGTTGCGACTGATGCGGACGGTCCTGGCTCCGGGCTCACCAGTCCGACCCAGGACCGCAAGAGGAATGCCTCCGTCGCTGGCCTCGAGAGCTCGCCCAACAGCGTCGAGTCGCCCGACCACAATGGCGATGTCCATACCCGCGATGCCCGCCGGCGTCCTGTAAAGAGAGCTTGCAATGAATGTCGCCAGCAGAAGGTGAGCGCTACAGTCTTGTACAGACGATGCCGGCGTGCTACCCAGCTTTATGCTCGGATGCCCGCGTGTTTACCCGCCCGCATCGACTGAGTCACCGAGTATCGCATTTACAATGCGGACTGCCGTTTTGCGTCGACCCTTGCTAACAATGGTTGGTAGTTACGATGCGATGTTGTGCAAGAGCCTTTTCAGACATGCAGTCGCTGCAAGCGGCTGTCGCTCGAATGCAAGATTGAGGACAACTTCAAACGCGTGGGCAAGAGATCACGGAATGCAGAGATGGAACGCGAAATCATTGAGCTACGCAAGCAAGTGGCGGCGGCACAACAACAGTCAGGAGCTCTGTTGAATGGAGCGCTACAGACCAGCACACCAAGCTTCTCTCCAAGGACCGGGACTGGTGCTGGTACTTTCACCCAGGATGCCGCTGCCGCCGGCCTCCTCGACCTGCGAGGGGGTGCATTTGAGAAGAGCCCAGGAAGACAGATATTCAAGCGTCTCGAGGATGTGACTTTGACGTCGGATCGAGTCCAGGAGCTCTTCCAACGCTTCTTCACTTTTCACCATCCCTTTTTGCCTTTTCTCAACCCCGATCGGACTCCGGACGAATATCACTCAAGGTCGCCTCTATTGTTCTGGACCATTATCTTGATAGGCGCGCGCCACTACACACCTGAACCTGGACTGTTCAATGCCCTCACCGGTCCGATGACGCGACTGCTGTGGTCGACCATCTCGGAGGTGCCTCAAAACTACCATGTTGTCAAAGCATTGGTCTTGTTGTGTGCATGGCCTCTACCGACAAGTAGCACGTCGACGGATCCCACTTTCATGATCTGCGGAATCATGATGCAGATAGCTCTGCAGCTTGGCTTGCACCGACCCACGCATGCCCAAGACTTCAGCAAGTTCCGCGTCGAGCTCCGAGAAGTCGAGCTACAAGACCGAGTGGTGGTCTGGAGCGTATGCAACATCGTCGCCCAAAGAATATGCACGGCATATGGGCAGCCACCGCTGACAATCTACGACTGGACTCTTGGCCCCAAGCCCATTGAGACCAATCCCAACTATGAACTGCCCGCTCCCATCTTCAATCGCCTCCTGATCGAAAAGTTTGTCGACAAAGTCTCTCGGACACTGTACATGAACCCGCATGACCCCGTCGGACTTGCCACCGACCTCGAACGGCCGACTTACGTCTCGTTCCTGACACACGATCTAGAAGAGCTGGAAGACAAACTGCGCACCGACACGTCGCCAATCACAAAGATCTATCTCAAAGCCGCGGCATTGCACATGAGACTCAGTGCCTTCTTCTCCCCTCCCTCTCTCCCATCATACCGCGCAGACATGCTGAAACTGTACTACGCCACGATCGACTTTTTGGAGATTTGCTTGAGCTTGGAATCGAGTCTGAGCGTCAACCTGCCCTCGTCTTATCAACATGGTCTGTCGCTATCACATGGGACCAACTACATTTTCCACATGATGTTGGCAGCTGGCTTCTCGCTGCTAAAGCTGATGCGCAGCTTCCTCAGTGAGCACGAGCTTGACCAGAAGGGCGCATCGGAACTCCTTTCCCGCACGGTCTGGGCACTGCGAAGTATGAGCGTGAGTGAAAACGACCTTTTTGAGCGCCTGTCCGAGGTTCTGGCACAGGTGTGGAAGAGTGGGAAAGCCCCAGCTGGCTCTGGTGTCAATAACAACAACAATGGCAGCGACAGTGATGTCGACGACAGCCTTCAACTCAAGGTCAAGTGTCGCATGTCCATGTCTCTGGTGTTTGACTCGGTGTGGCGATGGCGCCGCAATTTCCACTTCAAGGGTGGAAAACCCTCTGACTGTAAGCAAAAGCTGCAAAAGGCTACCTTGTGTTTTCTGTTTTGTGAATATGATTTTGTGTTCTGACATTTTTACTTGCAGTAAGAGACCACGGTACCAGCATGCAGTCCGATAGCCAGATTGTCATGCCAGAGACGACCTCGGCCTCGACCTCGACGTCTAGGGTCCATGATCCCATGCTGTCGAGCTCGGCCATAGTCCCCGGGATGGCTGGGATGGCTACCGGGATGGTGGACGATTTGAGCATGGACTCGGGTCAGGCCAGTTATGATGTTTTTGATCCATTGAACTGGATGCTGGATGGTATCGTTGAGTTTCCATATAACTTCAACACGGTGCAGAATAATGATTTGTCTGGGGTAGACTCGTTGGGAGGGGGGTTATAAAACAGTTCAGTTTTGCACATTGTGCTGCAGCCGTGGCCGGGGGCATGGGGAAGGGGCCGGGGTGTTTGGCTCTAGATTTGAATTTACAATGTTCAAGTTGGCCGTTGGTGGGCTGGGATGGGCAGACCATGCTCAGCCAGATTTGGGTCGATAGATCTATGGTCCTTTGATTTCTTTGTTGATATGGGACTGGGCTGGGGAGGGGGCGTGGTTTGCAACTTGAGGGCCTACTGTTACAGCTTACACACTGCAGCGTTGACGACTTTCACTCTCAGAACCGACCTGATATTGATACTCCTTAAGAGTGATGACTTGATTTGATGACCAGAACGAATATATTATTATACACCCGATATCGCCCGCTGTGGGTGATTCTCTGGAGTCTCCCCGCTCTGCCCTTGTGCTTTTGAGTGTGTTTGTTTGCTCGTAACGTACAGGCGTCATGAATCGAGCAGTGGGAGGGTGGCAGAGTTGAACTAGAGAGGAGACCAGGCCAGGCTCCTCGTGCTTGAGTTGCGTTTGTTGTTCGCATGGTGCCTTACCAGCGCAATGATGGAATCAAATCACTAAGATCTCGCCCAGAGGTCTTCTAGATCCCCGTGAGCTGAGGCCGAGTTTGTTTTTTGCCTTGCAGAAGCTTCCTAAGTTGGCCGACCAAAAGAGCCCATCTACCCCGACGGTCACGTACTCTACAGATCGCCCTCTCCGAGTCTGTCTCCAGAGGCAGCAGAGCCTTTGCACTGATTCTTGAAGGGGAAGAAATAAGGAAAGAATGAAGTCCCAGACCACCTGATAAGACGATCGTTGACTGATACCTAGGTATATAATTACACAATCCCATACACGGATATCTTTCCATATATATATATATGTCAAATATACCTCGGGTCAACCGTTACCTCCGAAAATACCTCACTTCCAGCGGCCTGAAACAGACATACGCGACAAAAGCAAATCCAAAAGCCAACTCAAACCCGACATCACCACCATACGCAGGGTCACCTATCCTTTTCCCAATCGGACCAATGAACCAGACCTGCGCCATCCCCATAACGGCCCCAAAGACACCGAAACAAAAGGCACCCAGGGCCGCAATCGACGGCGGGAGGCGGTTCGGCTGATCATAGTGCGACGGCGTATACCCCCTAAACCCACGCTTGAAGAAAAAATGCTCAGGAAGCGCGATTCCTGAATATACGGCAAGCCAGTATCCAATGACCAACATGAAGTTCTCGAGCACGCTTTCAAAGTGACTGTATCCGGGGATAGCGATTGCGCAATAGATGACAGTTCCGACCAGTGTCCAGAGGAACCGGGGCACTTTTTGTGCGTACCTTGTGAGAATCTGTAGAGAGAACGTCAAGCTGTAGATGTTGGGACAGTTGTTGCCGACGATGGATAAAGCCAAGACCACGAGGCAAAATTTGCCGAATCCGCCTAGTGGTGGGACTAGGACTTGATGCAACAGGCCGCCGACGGCGTCGCGGTCGTAAGCGTCGGCAAAGGCCTTGTCATTGACGATGGCCGTGGCGACGGCAAGACCTAACATCTCCGTGAACCAGAGTGGGAAAATGAGGCCGATGAAGACGTAAAGAAAGACTTTTTTCCGAGGTGTTGTCGCGGGTTGGTAGCAAGTGTAGTCGGAAGCGTAGGATGTCCAGCCTGTCGCGAAGCCGAATACCGATGCTGCAAACGATAGAACTGATCCGGTTTCGGCGGCGCCGCTGCCCATGGACAGATTGGAAAATGAGCCCGAGTGCGCGAATTCCCCCAACACGATGAGGAAAATAATGAAGCATGGCACCCAGCTGATCATCTCGTACATGTGCACCACCTTGTATCCGAACAGGGTGACCAGAAACGTGCATGCTGCAATGACGATAATGCCTGCCCACCCTGGGACGGAAGGGTTGACGGCGTGTAGTAGTTGTGCTCCCACGATCACGTTCACGGATGACCAGCCTAGACAGGCGAGACAGTTGAATATCGCAATCACTTTCACGCCCCAGTACCCGAACCAGAATCGACTTAGGATCATTTGTCGCATGCCGAATCGGGGCCCGAACGTCGAGAAGAAACAGACTGGTAGGATACCCAGCATGTTGATGAATATGATCACTAGGAATCCGTCGATGAAGCCGAGCGCGAACACGGGGACGGCGAGGACGCCTATGGCGAATGATGAGATGACCATGTTGGCGGCTAGCCACTACAAAACGAACCATTAGAATTCCTGCGTCTTTCTCTTCTTTCTCAGAGTGCGCGCGATCGCAGCGTGGAACAGACCCGGAGTGTTCTGTCATAACAGAGTCTTCTTCCAAACAACAACTACCAGCAACAACTGTGTTGTACTTACCATAGTCCCTACTTTCAATGTACTCTTGTCCGTCCGCTCGTCCTCGGGGACTCGCTCGATCCCTCGCTGCTCCACGCCATAGCGGCCCGCAAACCGTTGTAGTCGGTGGTAGAATGTGTCGCCCGTGACAAAGGTTTCGCCATGCACGGCGCCCGACTCGTCCGGAGCGAACACGGATCGATGCTTCTCACCAGAGCCGGAATATTGGTACTCGACATCATACCCGGTCTTGTCGTCTGAAGTCATCTTTGCAATCTTAATCTTCAACAGGGCGGGAACAGAAACAGCAACGTCCTTGTTACTGCAAACAGTGGCCGTGAAGAAGACTGGTAGCGCAGAAGCAGAAGCAAAAGCAAAGCGATTAATTCCAAGAGCGACAAACCTTTTCTGATAGACGAAGGGGGTTACCTCAGATGATATAACATTTTTTCCTCGCCTCGTCCGAAAGCCACCCAAGATTTATCAAGGTAGGAGATACGGGCTCATCAGCTCTCTTACCCTGAACAGGTCTCCATTCGCCAACATCCTGGGTCAGTGCATGTCAAGGAAGAGGCGCCAGTGGCGTGGTCGAGATAAGGAATCCCAGAGACCAACGCAACTGGCTCACTGGTCTGCTCGACATCGGCCGGAAGCGAAGCCAATCACGGTTCAACTGGTTCGGTTCTGAGGGGGTTGGGATATCCACTGCCATTGCCCACCTCGTGAGCGAGTGACAGGCCGGGGTGTTGCTTTTGTTCAGCAACTCGACTCATCAGTCGAGAAGATCGTCAAGTACTGCGGCGTAAGCTTATCAATGGGTGACCTCCAATCGATCGGAGCTCGCCTGACTGGCATGCGGCTCATGGCCCTGCTTGGAGATAAAACATGTCGCAAAACGAGTGATGGTGTTGGATTTACTCCTGTAAAATGTGCGAGGCATGGCAAGACATGCGACCGCAACACAAAATCTGCCGAAGAGGCTTGACGAAAGCTTGTCAATGAATCGCTTTGAATGTGTGGACGATAACTGGAGCGTCTGCCAGATCGGTATTGAAGAAGGGGACCGGGGAGGGGATGGAACCCTTGCCCCAAACTGATGAGCCAGCCCCAGGACGGTTACATCCCCCGGTTGCAACGTAAGGCACTGTAGATAAGCAAATAACCTCCTCGCTTGCCTAATTCCATCCCGTCATTTGTGTTGGTCAAACTTGAAGCCTGCCCTGGTTTCGTTCACAATCAGTTGAACAGTGGTTTTGGGCTAAGGAGGCTCATTTCTAGGTATCAGGGGCCACCAATGCGGTCCTACTATCCTCCAGATTTCAACGGTCATCATACTTCTATTATGCGTTCCTCTTCGAGGAGCACATACTGTCTTCACAATGATGATTGTAAGGCCGGAGTGCTTCTCGTGACACTGATTGACGTAAAGCGGACTTTGGTGATGTTGGCCGATATCGTCCGGGAACGTCGCTCGTCTTCTTTGGTGGCGGGAGAGACGACCTCAAGGCCAGGAGGACGAAAAGCCCTAAAATGCGTAGGTAACCTGTAGATATAGGATATATGCCTCATACAGGGCGAAGACTCATTCAGCTATCTAGCTCCATCCTTGCGGTTGATGGACCCCAGGAACCAGCCCTTCGTCGACTCAAACAGGACCAGATCGAAATCAGACCTGTGCCACGATTTTCGCTCGGACGCCCTTGCTTTCCAGACTCGGCATTCCGACGAAGAAATCACGATCGATTCTGATGTCTGCCTCGTAGGACGTTTCGTAGTTCTCCATTTCAAAACGCGACATGATCATAGCAACGGTCAGGAATAGTTCGGCATATGCGAGACTGTAGACGATGTCCAAAGAATGGAACTATTAGTTGTTTTACTGTCCAGATATTGACATACATCTACTGGACCTTGCTTGGAAAATACGAGAGGAGAAAATGGCGGGGATAGAGAGCAAGGTGAAGAGGAATAGGTCTCGGGATCAAAGGGGGAAAGAAAAGTGCGGCGCATACTTGATTCCCACGCACATGCGACTCCCTTTTGTGAAGGAAACGAGGTATCGATCGAGCCGAATCCCTGCTTTGAGGCCCGCAGCCATCGTTCGGGGTCGCACTCTTCCGGATTGGGGAAAATCGTCTTGTCCATGTGGACGAAGTAGTTCGATTCGCTGACCGGTGTCTAGATATTGTGTTGTCATTAGTCGTGTCGTTGGGATCCGTGACAGACAGAACATACACCAGGGGGAATGATCCAGTCTTTGTACCGAAGAGGCTCGGTGGGCGAAACTCTAGGCAGCCGGGTTGTCACTCCGTGCATGAGACGGATGCCTTCATTGATGGCGGCGGTCTAGATTGGTCAAGCAGAAAACATATGCCATAAATCAGCTTTCTGGAGTTCTTTGATCGCAACCTTGCTCATGGAGATCATCATACCAAGTATGGCAGCTGTTCCAAGTCCGTCAACGAGAATCTACCATCTCCCTTGGACGGGATCGCCTTCAATTCCACTCGAAGTCTTTCGAGTTTCCTCTTGTCCTCGAGTAGAAAAAAAGTGATGATGCTCAATGCCTTGGCGGTCGTCTCAGAACTGGCTCCGATGAGAACCTGCCCTTCATCCTGCAGACGGTCGACAGTCTTCTCGTGGGGTGACAAGTCACTGTCCAGCAGCGTCTGGAAGATTGTGCCGTCGCTCTTCTTGCCTACCTTGTTATCGGCGATGATGTCGGTTACTCGGGCTCGAACCATCCTTTGCCAGATCAGTAGGGAAGCGGCTTGTAGATCCATCTGCTTCATGAAAGATAGCGGATTCCGCTTCATGATCGGCAAGGCCCAGGGAAACTGGCGTAGGATGACACCATTTGCGGACCCGGCAATGACGGTCTCCTTCCAAGAGACCTTGAAATCGTCCTCGGCCAGATAGTTTTAACTCTCGCCAAAGCGAGCGTGTGAGATGATGTCCGTCGTCAGCGCCATATAGGCCACGTCTAGTCGGATAACCTCACCGGTCTAAATCGCTGTGACAGTTGGTCGATCTTGGCTACAAGAAGCGGCTCCAGCCGACCGATTGCACGTTTTGAGAAGAACGGGTTCAACGCCGAGCGTCGCATTCAGTGTAAATTGTGAGGTACTGTTGCGAATGATGAAGTCGGGGCCCCTGCCATGGCAACCCACCCTGCATACTTGTCGCGCTTCTTGGCACCGGGTGCATACAGTTCTTCATAGTAGTCCGAGTCACGGATGTGAAGCTCATCGGGGGAGATGCGGATAACGGGTCCGTATCGGTCATGCAACTCCTGCAGCTCCATATAAAGCAGCCCCTGTGGATGATGTCGTGGTAGAACTCATACCAGCCCGTCAAGGCTGCAAGTTTGGGGCCTGGAAATCCCGAGAGGGGGTGAGAATACAGTCGATATATGTAGGTGCGCGCCAGGTAGAACAGCCAGGAGAGGATAGCCACATATGCAGTGTCATTGAGCGTAGCGGGGAACACAGAGGACGTTGTGATATTCTTGAGCGGTCAAGCTCCGGTGTACTATGCGATAGTAGCCCTGAGGTAGGTTCGGCCCTCAGAAACAGTCCCTCTTCGAGGCTGAGCCTGTGCACAAAAGTTGATGTACTGAAATAATGTACAACAGCAATCTCTCGCACACTCCAGCATCCTGCTGTTGAGTCCGAGGACATTGGTGTAGCCATCGGCAGTTCGTTTAGCGGCGCTGCAATGCCCCTGCATGTTTCTTGATCATACGCTATAGAAGCGAAACTGGTAATGCTAGTTCGTTGAACAAAGCACACTCAAATCCGGCTTACCTTGGGCAACGAAGACCTTGATTCCTTACCTTTACCGGCATGATCTGCAAGACCGCTTTCCCTTCTTCTAGGGACGGGCTGAGAGTCTTTGGCGGGTCGCTCCAGACGAGCTGTGAATTCGGCTCGACGGACACCTACACCTGCGGTGTTCAAGCCTGCAAGGAAGTAGCAAGGCTTGTACATGCACTCCGCCAGCAGCATATAGGCTTCTTTGACAAAATAAAAGCTCTTAGATCTCGGGTCTCAAGTATATGCGATCAGCTCTGGACGATAGGTAATGAGAAGCGTTTAGAGGAGAGAGGATGTAGGCTCAAATGGACGGATTAGGAGGACATCACGCAGAGAGGACCGTGGTCCTCCTGCGGCATTAAATCACGGTGCATGACAGCTCGTGTATAGGTACTATCGCTGCCGTAGACGAAGAGGACTCGTAGGAAACCGAGGACGAGATACGGAGTAAGAGAAACGGCACGAGACAGGAGCTGACAATGCTTGACAGGACACGGTTCGCTGAGGGCTTTGAATGGAACTGAACTGGGCTGAAGCGTGAGTGGAAGTGTGTCTCGCGGCGTGCGTGGCACTGACCCTCTAAAGCCTCAGTCCAGCTGCGCTCCGTCCGACATCCAAACAATAAGTTCAAGCGCGGCTCTACAGTCCAACAACACGACGCTGCCCCCATCTCTTCAAATTATCTCTTGCATTGGTCTTCTTGTTGCCAGTCAAGGGGTTTCGCCCTGATTCTTGACTCTTGTTGTCTTACGAATCCCTTCATTCCTCATTCCACCTAGGTCCGTCCCGCTGCGTGCCTCAGCCAACATGGATTTCGAAAGTCTCAAGAGTCAGGTCAGCAACCTGACGCTTTACGACATCAAGGCCGGAGTGCGGAAGGTGCAAAATGGTAGAGCAGTGTCCGGTTCTCATTCTGTCGATTGCCACTGACCAGTCGCGCAGCCGTCATGAACCTCACCGAGATGGAAGCAAAGGTTCATTTCACCCCCTATCTCTGTCTTCGACTGGTCCTGACATCCATCCTAGGTTCGCGAGGCAACCAACGGAGATCCTTGGGGCGCATCTGCAACTTTGATGCAGGAAATTGCCCAAGGCACACATAACTAGTAGGCCAACACCCTGCTCCTCGGCTTCAGGTGTCTTGCTGACCGTGGCAGTCAACAACTGAACGAAATCATGCCCATGATCTACAAGCGATTTACAGACAAAACAGCGGAAGAGTGGAGGCAGATATACAAAGTATGCTGTTCATGTTGATCCGGTCTTCCTCAATGCTCACACAGATGTCGCAGGCGTTGCAACTTTTAGAGTATCTCTGCAAACACGGTTCAGAACGAGTCATCGATGATGCCCGGTCGCACCTCTCCCTCATACGGATGCTGAAGCAATTCTACTACATTGATCCGAATGGCAAAGACCAAGGGGTCAATGTCCGCAACCGGTCCGGCGAGCTGGTCAAGTTGTTGAGCGACGTCGACACCATCCGACAAGAACGCAAAAAGGCTCGAGCCAACAGAAACAAATACAGTGGTGTTGAGGGCGGTTTGGGTATGGGAGGTGGACTGTCCAGCGGCAGCCGCTACGGCGGGTTTGGCAGCGAGACTGGCGGATTTGGCGGCTACCAAGGAGAAGTCTATGGCGATGGCGGCGGCTTCGGTGGTCGTGAAACCGACTTTTCTGGCACACAACGCCGGGCGGACCAATTTGAAGAATACGACGAGGCGGAAGAGGCGGAGCCCGCAAGACCTGCGAGAAGTACTACCAGCCGAACGACGACCCCAAAACGAGCGTCGCCGAAGCCCAAAGAGCCGGAGCAAGACCTGTTTGACTTTAGCAGCGAACCAACAACGACCACATCGAACGGCAAGGCTCCTGCGACAAGTTCTTCCGGCCTCGGTGAATTTGGGGCTTTGCAGGGCAGCACTGCGAATGACGACGATGAATTTGACGACTTTCAATCCGCAACGCCGGCAGCCCCGGCTGTTACGAGTCCTTTGGCTAGTATTGTCCCTCCACCCACTACTTCGACTACGACCTCTGCTACACAATTTGCCGCTCCCAAACCAGTTGCTCCTGGCCAAGCTGCGGGCTTCGACAATATCTTCGCCACCGCATCTCCTGCTCTTTCAGCAACCTCTTCGGTCATGTCTCCCGCGCCGTCGACTTTCTCTCCCCCTCCAACACAAACAGCAGCAGCCCCTCTTCAGCCGACGGGAGGGTTCAAATCCACGGGGCCAAACTACTTTACTCCTGTTCCCGTGTCAATCAATTCCCAGAGCGGTCCAGCTTCAAATGCGACACCATCAGGAATTGGCGCAACGTCGCCTACTTCGGCAGCCTCGTTGGGCAAGCCAACTCCTAAAGCGACGTCTGGTGCTGGTGGTGACGTCTTTGGCTCGCTCTGGAGCACGGCTAGCAGCAAAGCAGGAGTCAAGACCACAAGCAGTGGGTCCCAGAAAGGACCGGATTTGGCGAGTATGGCTAAGGCCAAGTCTCAGGCGGGAATCTGGGGAGCGGCTTCAGCTGCCAGTTTGACACCCGCCGCGAGTGCGACACCTGCGAGCAGCAATGCCGCGTCGGTGCAGGGGAAACCCAGCGCGTCACTTGGCAACGGGCTGGACGATCTTCTAGGCTAAGGGTTGCAGCCCCAGAATACCTGGGTACGGAAAAGCGACGTTGAGGAGTTTGGACAGACAGACATAAAGTTCTATGACCTGATGGTTGGTACGCTCTTGGTTACTAGTAGCAATTCAGATTACGGTAGTTACCAAAGGTGGCTCAATAGCTCTGCCATCGTTGGTGTCCTCTCACCGAGCTTAACCGGCAAAGAGCATTTGTGCAACCAGATACTACCCGGTAGTAACGAAGACTGAAGAAGCTTTCGAGTTTGGTACAACTATTAATTGGCAGTGAATTTATTTATTATTAGCAGCCGGACGGTGCACAGAGCAGCGGAACACCAAAGTCGTACTTTAGGACGGAACCCTCCACAGTTGGTGCTGCGGTTCCACAGTGGTTGAGGGCGTGGCAGGTTCTTTTGCTGGGAGGCGTCGTTGGTGTTTGTGTTGCGAGAGGTTGGATTAAGATGCTGATGGATATTGAGCACAGGCACAGAGCTACAAGATATATCTCAGGAGGCCTCGAATGACACTGGCCACAAGCTTTGCTCATGTAACACAGCACATCGAAGCAAGACATCTTCGATCCCTCCATTCAACCACTCTCGGTGCTGTACAAACTCCCTACTCTAGACTCTGCCGTCACCGCGCATCCGCCGGACCCTTTGCGACCCTTTTCGCCATCGTCCTTTGCTGCCGCTGCGCCAATCACTTGCAAGATGGCGGGGTGAACAAGCATCATCTTTACCAGCGTTTCATCGCCATCCACTGCTACTACTGGCATCTCGACTAGCACCGTAGCAAGTGCTCCGTGATCACAGCATATTTCCTAATCCATCAGGTCAGAGTGTCCATTGTTGCTGTTGCTTCATCGTCCTGTCTGGCCTCAACTGTGCATATATCCATCCCATCCCTTTGGTCATACTAACATGTCCGACAGGCCCTCGCACAAACGCTCCAAGAGCTCGCGAGTGCTGAATCTGTTGCGCAGCGACAACCCGGCGCGGGACAGTGGCTCAGAGACCGAGTCGCCCAACACCACCACATCAACAACTGGACCTTTCTCCTCGAATACGACTTCATCAACCCAGGCGGCCGCTTCCGACGCTCCTCGAATTGCCCCCTTGACTCCCTCCATCACCAGAACGTCCCAAATGACGATGGACCCCAATGAACACCCGTCAAGCCCGGACCAGGCTCACAAGGTCCCCTCCGGCGTTTCTCCGGGTCCCAGCGGCTCAATAGAAGACTCGGTGCGAACATTCAGAGTATTCGAAGTCCTTCGAAGTAAAGACACGGCCGCGATTTCCAAAGCTATTACCGAGTCTGTCCCCTCTGCGAGCAACCCCCAGCCGATCCCTGGCACGACTATACTTCACCTAGCCGTCCAGTGCGCCGAGCAAGATGTGGTGGAACAAGTGATAAGAGAAGGAAAGGGCCTTGATATCAATGCCCAAGACAAAGAAGGAAATACCGCTTTACATCTGGCTGCGCAGCTCGGCCGGACACCGGTGGTCAGACACCTGCTAGAATTACCCGACATCAATGACTCCATATCCAACAGACAGGGCAAGTCGCCGATCGATCTGGCTCGCACACCCGAGATCTTCCAGCAGCTGCAGCTTGCCCGATCCATCTTTTTGGATGATAAGATCAAAGAGATTCACGCCGCACTGGGGCAAGCTGACTATAAACGAATTGAGGCTCTTTTGGTCGAGCCTCGTGTTGAAGGGACATTGGACGTCAATGCCTTGGAGCTTCCAACCGACCCTGTGACGGTGCAAACCGGAGGGACACTCCTCCACGAGGCAGCACGCAAGCGGGACCTTCAGTTGGCACAAATCCTGCTGCTTCACGGGGCGGACCCCTTCAGGAGGGATCGCAAAGGCAAGCTTCCGCAGGACGTTACCAAAGATGATAGGACGCGAGCCATTCTGAAGAAGTCGCCCGCCGCCGCCGCTGCCCAGAGGGGAATTCAAGAAAAGGCAATCCTAGGAAACCATCCTTCTCACGCTCGCTCCGCCGCAGGGGCACCTGACACGAGTAAGGATGCCCGCGAAATGAAGGGCTATCTGAAAAAGTGGACAAATTATACAAGCGGCTACAAGCTACGCTGGTTCGTCCTCGAGGAAGGCGTGCTCAGCTACTATAAACACCAGGACGATGCCGGCTCTGCATGTCGAGGCGCCATCAATATGCGCATCGCCCGACTGCATATGGACCCGCAAGATAAGACAAGGTTCGAAATTCAAGGAAAGTCGTCGGTCAAGTATCACCTGAAAGCCAATCATGTCGTTGAAGCCAAACGATGGTTTTGGGCTCTCAACAACGCCATTCAATATGCAAAGGACGAAGCCCGAGAGGAGGAAAAGAGACGCACTCTAGACAACGACACTCTACGTCATGCCCGTGTGGAGTCTTCAGACCAACTCAGTCTGATTGCTACGAGCACGCGGTCCAAGCAACCTCCTGCTTCGCTTGGGGTTGCTGGAGGATCTTCCCGAGTGACTCTACGCCCTGACGTGGAGGGAGGTTCCGTGTATGAGTCGAACGACCCCAGCCTTGTGGGCGAGGAACTCCAACTCATGCCCACGAACCCTGCAACTGCAACCATTGATGCCGAGGAGGATGCGGATGGGGATGATGCCAGCAGTCGCGAAGTCCATCAGCCCGGGAGCAAGGATGCCTTGAACATCACAGCACAGTCTGCCAAGCTGCAGCTCGACCTTCTGTCTCGTGTCTCTGAAGGGTTGTTAGCTCGCCAGTCATCCCAACCTGACACGACCTTGTCTGATGAGGATGTCTCTCAAGCCCTCGCCACGTACCAAACGGCCGTGAGCAGTTTGAACGGATTGGTGACGGATTTATTGAAGATCTTCCGTGACCGAGACGCATACTGGCAGTATCGTCTGGAGAGAGACGCCGACGCTCGCCGGATGTGGGAAGAAAGTATGGCCAAGCTGGTTTTCGAGCACGAAGACCTCAAGAGGTCCATTGCGGAATCAGAAGAGAAGCGCAAGCGGACGAAGCGCGCCTTGAAGGAGGCGCTAGAGGGTCAGTCCAGGCCCGCCAGTCGTCCCGGCTCAGTAGCGCAACAAGAATCTAAGGAGCATATTCAATTTGAAGAAGCGGTCGAGGACCAACCGCCACCGGCCGTCCGAGGCGAAGTCCAGCAGATATCCGTCAAAGAACGTTCACGGCGGAAGTCATTCACTCGAGAAGGAAACCGGAGAAAGTCCATCATCGCCCAATTCACGGACCTTTCGGACTCTGAGTCTGGCGACGACGAAGAGTTCTTCGATGCCATTGATGCGGGAATGGTGGAAGTGGTGGAGCCCCCGCTTCTGAGTCCGCCGCCAGTGCAAGTGCCGTCAGGCCAACAAGAGCAGGAACAGGAACCGTTTTCGGAGCTGGATGAACGGGCCAAGAAGCAGATGGAGATTGTGCCATCGTACGCCGGCTACGAAGATGGAGTGCGGCACAGGCTGAAGATGGATGCAGACGACCGGCCGAAGATTTCGCTCTGGGGGATTTTGAAGAGTATGATCGGCAAGGATATGACCAAGATGACATTACCCGTGTCTTTCAACGAGCCGACGTCACTTTTGCAGCGCGTAGCAGAAGACATGGAATACGCGGATCTCCTGGACATTGCAGCGGACAGACCAGACTCGACCGAGCGATTGGTTTATGTTGCGGCGTTTGCAGCGTCGGAATACGCCAGTACAATCGGCCGAGTGGCCAAACCGTTCAATCCTTTATTGGGTGAGACGTACGAGTACGTCCGACCAGATAAAGGGTATCGGTTCTTCATTGAACAAGTCAGCCATCATCCTCCGGTTGGCGCCGCACATGCCGAGTCTGCTCGGTGGGACTACTGGGGTGAATCTGCGGTGAAATCCAAGTTTTACGGCAAGTCTTTTGACATCAACCCCTTGGGCACTTGGTTCTTGCGTCTGCGACCGTCCAAAGGCGGTCCACCGGAGCTGTACACGTGGAAGAAAGTGACCAGTTCGGTGGTTGGCATTATTACAGGTAATCCGACGGTAGACAACTACGGCGCCATGGAGATCAAGAACTGGAACACGGGCGAAGTGTGTCTGTTGGATTTCAAGCAACGCGGCTGGAAGGCCAGTTCGGCGTACCAGGTGATGGGCAAAGTAATCGGTGCCGACGGAGTGACAAAGTGGAGTATAGGAGGGCGATGGAACGATAAGATTTATGCCCGTTTCACTGAAGGATATGAAGATCAAGCTGTGGGTGGTGCGGCTGGTATAAATGGCCAAGGTCAAGGTCAGGGCCAAGGCCATCAAGCAATTCTGGTCTGGGAAGCCCATGAACGACCACAAGGCATTCCATTCAATCTGACGCCCTTTGTGGTGACGCTCAATGCCCTTCCGGACAATTTAAGACCTCATCTCCCGCCCACAGATACGAGATTGAGACCGGACCAGCGCGCCATGGAGGACGGCGAGTACGATTTTGCAGCGACCGAGAAGAACCGCGTCGAGGAGAAACAGCGCGCCGCGCGAAGGAGGAGAGAAGCTGCCGGCGAGGAGTGGAGGCCCAAATGGTTCGAGAAGAAAACTCATCCTGTCACGGGTGAGCCGTATTGGGAGTATAATGGCCAGTACTGGAAGAAGAGATTGGAGCATGATTGGAGCATGTGTGATGATATTTTTTGAGCACAGATAACAAAAAGGGTGTGGTGGTGGGATGGAGGAGGACGAGGAGGTGGTGGTGGTGGTGGTGATCGATGGTACTACAGTACCTCCCTTATGATATGATTTTATATGATACGATACTATGATACTTGTTGTTTTCGTCTTTTTCTTTTCCTTCTCCTTCTGCTACTGCTACTCGCTCGTCGCTCTTTGGCGGTGTCGTTATCACCACCTATGTACTG
The DNA here is from genome assembly GCF_000230625.1 of Exophiala dermatitidis NIH/UT8656. Lineage (NCBI taxonomy): Eukaryota > Fungi > Ascomycota > Eurotiomycetes > Chaetothyriales > Herpotrichiellaceae > Exophiala > Exophiala dermatitidis. The sequence goes on along the minus strand of NW_008751649.1, from coordinate 172,665 downwards.
CGTGCTGTAGGTACCTACCTAGGTATATAGTTATATTTGTGGATTTTGATCTTTCTTCGAGCCGTACTGGGAATAATATACCTAGGTAGGTAATGCAGTGGCCAGTACTCCCACTGGAGTGGAAGAAGAAGAAGAAGAAGAAGAAGAGATTCGACCACGACTGCAGTATCATGATGTGTGATGATATTTCTGGAACAGCCAGAAACCAAAAAGGGCGTGGTATATCTTACGATATGATATGATTCTACGATACCTTACGTACCTACTCTTTTTATTCCCCCCCCCCCCTCCTTTTTCTTTTTTCTTGTTGTCCTTATCATTGTAACTCCGTAGCTACCTTCCGTTTGGGTAGGTACTCCTCCTACTAAGTAATGGCAACAGAAAACTTGACCAGCTTGTACCACTTGAACGATTCCAAAGGTTCAGTTCACATGCTTCACATGCTCAGCGTAGTGTAGTGTTGTGCAGTACTACCACAGTACTACTACTAGTATTCTATTTCCAACTGGGACGCGGGGCAGAAAGACGCCATAAGGTAGTTGCATATCCCCATAATTTTTTTTTGTTGCTTGGTACATACAGTACTTGCCCCTCCGTTCCTCATTCTCACCCCTCGCTCTGCGCCCTCGTCTCTTGCTAGGTATTCTGGCCCCTCCCTCGCCTCTGTCACACATGAGGTACTAGTACTAGAACTCGATGGTGGGATCATGCAAAAAGTGTTGGGACCAGACGAGGCACTTTGAAGGGACATTTACTGGTGTACCTACCTACCTACCTACCTACCATCCAGGTGACCTACTACTAGCAGTTGGTGCAAGAGGACGAGGAACTGCTACTAAAGTACTAGGTAGTTGAAACAGGCACTAACTGGCACCAGCGATGTAAACATAAACAAACATACGAAGCTACAGTTGGAATTGTATGGTTTGAACAGAGGATGAACTTTTTTTCATTCCATTATCAAGCTTCTGACTTTGAATGTGGTCTTCTTTTCTAAGTCAAAGTCATGATAGCCCCGTTTTGCTTGTCCTCCATCACTTGAGTGCTGGTGTGCATGTGCAGCATTGTACAGTTGACTTGTCCCTTTTGATTGTCTGACTGCACACACAGCCCACCTTCCGGTCAAGCAGATCCCGCGGTATTATTTGTTTCTCAAGTACCGCGTGATATAAGCGTTCGTTCATGGGTGATCTGCCTGCCAGGCAAGTGATAGGGCCGTTATCTTGCACCCGTCTATTTCTTTGGATCGGCACCGGCATCGACAATGGTAGGCTTGAAGTTGAGCTTGACCTGACCGGTGCCAGAGCCAGTGGACTCGAGTTCCTTGACGACCTTCATGCTCTCGGCATCGGCGACCTCACCAAAGACGACGTGCTTGCCATCCAACCACGAGGTGACGACGGTGGTGATGAAGAACTGGGATCCGTTGCTGTAGTGCAAAGTGTTAGCAAAACAATATATCCGAAAGAATTCTGAACTGGAATTGTCCGTCCACTTACGTGTTTGGACCAGCGTTGGCCATGGACAACAGACCAGGCTTGTTGTGTTGCAACTTGAAATTCTCATCTGCGAATTTCTCGCCGTAGATGGACTTGCCGCCAGTGCCCTATTGTAACAAATGTGTCAGCACATTGTCGCATTCCTTTCTTGAGGTAGCTGAGGTATACTGACATTGCCGCGGGTAAAGTCACCACCCTGCAACATGAACTGAGGAATGATTCGGTGGAATTTGCTGCCCTTGTAGCCAAAGCCCTTCTCGCCGGTGCACAGAGCACGGAAGTTCTCGGCAGTCTTGGGGACTACGTCGTCGAAGAGGTTGAAGTTGATGCGGCCTCGCTTAGCTGTAGCAGACAGAAAATGTCAGTGACCAGGCCAACAAAAGCTGCGGCAATAACAAAGACAGCCAGAGAAGACTCGATATTTCTCCAAGACACAACACTAGTGCTTCCCTGTAGCTGCAAAAGTTCAAACCAAACAGGGGTCACTTACGAGGAGGAACCTCGCCTCCCGAGCGTTGAGCATCGGTGCGGGCCTTGTCGAGAGCAGCGTCGGTGTACTCGACGTCGAACCAAGCTTTGATCGTCATGTTGGCGGAGGAAGCGTGAAAGTTACGGACAGTCCAAGGAGCAGAAGCAGAAGCAGAACGTAAAGGTGCAGCACAACGGTGAGAAAGAATCTTCGATGAACGAAGAAGAAAAGAAGTGGTGGCAGTGGTGCGCGGGGTTATGTAGCAGGCCATTTCTGCAAAACGAGGGGTGACGCCGTCACTGAGTTCACTTGTCCGAAGTGAAGTGCTGGAAAGTTGCTGTGCTGGGATTAATGCGGGCCAAGTGGCAGCTCAGTGGCACTTTGCGTGGCTGTGATTGGGGCTGAGCAGCACAAAAATCACGTGAGTCTGCGGATGCACTGCAAGTCAGTGGTGGGTCTGGTCTCAATCACGTGATCAGACATCGGCCAGGAGGAAAGGAACGGAAGAGCAATGCTCACTGAAGGTAAATTGCTATAGTATATCTGTGCAGGCCATCTCAATGTCAGACAGTCCGTCAGACCTCAAAGCTGGGTACTAAGCTAGGAAGAGCTCCTCTTACCGACAATGGTCTTCTACCCCAAGCTAGACTGGTGATATGGCGAGAATGTGAAAAGAGGTGCTCAGTCGACGATGTCGTAAGCAGGTAAGAAAAAAGATCGGAACAAAATCCCAAATGGAGCTGAGGCGGATGCAGGTGGGTATAGCTGCAGGTGGAATGGAAATACTGTACAACGTACACAACCGATGTCGTCAAGATTGGTCAACCTACAATTACGCTGGCAGCTGGAATGGAGAACAAATGACTTGACCCGGCAAATTTATACCATACAACGAGCTTCTCTGTTGCCAGCTCCCGACGGTATGCCGACACATTGGCAGCTCTCACCAGACCCACCATGAACAAAAGCAATGTCACATGACAACGGAAAAGGGGGTTCATCCTCAGGGCCAATCGAACACTTCACAGGACATCGTTTTGCCTTCTTCGAGACACTCATCTTATTACAATATCTGCGATTCTTTCATGACCAAGTACTACCTAGGTACCTGCTTTCGGGATAATGATTTACAAGTATAACGGTCCTACGAGGGTCCGCCGCTAGGGCTATCTGAAAGGGTAGCCGGCTTCAACTGAAATCGTCATCGCCATGCCCGACTTCAATGGCCATGATCCTCGACACCAGTTCCTTGGTCTCCCGAGCAATTTGGAATGCCAAAGGCGGTAGTCTTTGGGTGATCTCTTTCCCCTCGGCGGCGTTGCCATAGCTGGCGAATTCCGAGCTCGCCTCAAGCAGCTGGTCTCGGCATCCTTGCAACATGGTCGCACTCACATGTGACCGTTCGGTCAACGTCGCTTTGTACGACGATGGTTCATTTGCCGTCCGATCCACCGAGCTGAGAATGTTTTCAATGGTGGTTGCAATAGCGCTGATGTGGGTGCGAATAATCGACAACGTCTCCTCGTTGCGCACCGCATCCACCATCGAGGTAATGGACTCGACCAAACCATCAGTTTGATCTTCCAGGTACATCTGTGCACAGCGTCAGTTGTAATCCTAGCTTTGAGTAGCCACCAGACTTACCTTGAGATCCTCGAGCTCTGCTGCCTCGGGAGTCGTCGCGTACCCAGCCTTGATGCCAAGTCCAGTTCCATTGACATACGTAGAGCCTCCTCGATGGTGAGAGTTTAGACCCACGTGGTTTGTCTCCTTCTTGATGTCGGACGGCGTGCTCAGGGCACTATAAACACTTTCAACAGCACTACGCCGCCTCAGAGATTTGCCGACGTCGAAATATCCATTGCTTTGCAAGGGTTCCAAGGCATCGTCATCCGCATCCTCGAGCTCGCCATCAGGAGTGGGCCGAATCTTGACGATATGAAGAAGATCCACCACAGCCGCCGTGAGATGCGAGGCAGCGGCATCAACTAGACTGACAGGATAGAGTCCGTTGGCCGAGGCAAAGTTCTTTGAGGCTGTAATCAGATTATTGGCTGTGGCGGATACCTTGCTCTTGAGCTTCACACGTCTCTGTTTCAGCTCATCGTCCTTATCCGTTGGAGCTTCTGCATCGATATCGGACGTAATTCCACGCACAGCCAAGACAACCGTCTTCATATGATCCAAAACGACTTGAGGAGCGTCTGATCGGGCAATTCGGAGCAATTCATCGATGGAAAGTTGAAACCTAGTGACATGGACATCCTTTACCAGTCCATCGCGGTCATGGAGCCCGCTTGCAAGCAGACTAGCATCAGTTCCAGGAACGCCGAGCCCCAAGGAACTTGATCGAGCCTGGCGAAGTTGTGTTTTGGCCTTGACGTATCTCGATTTCCATTCTTTCACCTCTTCCTGAAGCCTGTTGACTTCAATCTGCAACCTCTCCTCCCGTTCAAAGTCGGCTCCACCCGATTCTGCCATTGCTCTCATTTCTTCGAGATACTGTTGCCCTTGCCGGCCCACTTCTTCAGTCAGTTCTCGTTGTTGAGCTAGCTGCTCTTTCAACGCCTTGTGCTCCTGATCCAGTTGGAGATATTTCGTCTTCCACAAGACATCTTCTCCACTATTCCGAGATCCATCGGCCTTGAGCTTTTCGAGTTCTTCTTTCAACGACCTGTTAAGATTTTCGGCCTGTTCCAGCTTCTCCTCTAAGCTCCTTTTGGTAAGGCCCCATTCGTCGCTCTGTGTCACTAGCTGCTGGAGTTGTTCATCTTTCGACTCCAGTGTTGCCTCCAACTCGGCCAGCTTATCTTGTAGCTCGTTGACCGCCGGCCCGATAGTTTTCGGATTGGGCGCCAGACTGCCTCCGCTTTGCGAAGTGGCCGAGGTATCACGATCACTCCTTGGGCTGGTAAGAGAGCTTTCCAACCCAAAGGCGTCACTAGAACGATCATATCGAGAGTCCGTAGCCTGTGCATCATCTTCGTCTTCGACCATGACGCTCTTGTTAGGAGTGATGGTGTTGCTCTGAAACTGCCGGGCCATCGGCCGGCCATAATCGGTTGACGGTGGCGGGTTGTCAAACTGAGGAACGTTCGTGACGGATTCTTGCCTCTGCTGGTAGCCCTGCGGACCAGAACTTCCAAAGGTCTGAGCCCTTTGTGGGCCTGCGAAGCCATTGAGTCCATCCCGTGAAGAAACGCTGGCGACTGGACCGCGTGACTGTGACCGAGAACTTTCCCTTCTGGCGCCTTCGGGCCTGGCGAACTGAGGGAATCGTCTCTCCAATTCACAAAACACATCGGTGGACAGGTCTCTGAACCTGGGAGCTTGAAGAGTGGACAGCTTTTGCCGGGCTTGATTGCGCTTTTCGTGGAAATCCGGGCGCGGCTGTAGAAAGCGGGGGACATTCTGCTGTCGTGGCGGTCGTCCCGGCAAAGGCGCTGATGCTTGTCTCCTTTGCAGCTCGTCGAAGACATCGGTACTCAACTCGTGGAACTGGACCGGCGACAGACGAAGCAGCTTGTCCCGCGCCTTGTTAGGGCGTGGAGGCGCCTGAGCACCTCCTTTCAGATACCCCTTTAGAACAGTGTAGTGTTGGAACAGCTCTGCCTCCATCCTCTTGTATTTCCTGCTCTGCTCGTCCGAAATAGTCCCGTCGCTAGATCTTGAGTTCGCGATCGATCCGGTGCGGGAAGAGCCTCGAGAAGCGCCGTCGGACAGACGCGGTTGACCCATGGGATCCAACGGGCCAGGCGCAATGTTCATGTTTGCCGGAGGCGCCGGACGTAAAGGCATTCCCCTGGGTTGAGGATAGTCCTCTCCTGTGGGAGTATATGGAACATAGGGTCCATCGTTTCGTGGGATCTGGTTATAGGCGTTGACACCAGACCATTCACTGCCATTTGTAGATACGGGGGACATCAGGTCAGAGCCCCTGCTGGGAGGCGCCATGGCTGCTTGCATTGTGGATTGTGGTTTGGTTGCATTCAACCCTGACTGTGTAAGGAGGGTAAATGGATCTTTCGCGCACTCGGTAGACCGCGGGATGTATGAAGCCGATCTATTATGCAGTCAAGCAGGTTGAAACACGATATGTCGCTATGTCAGAAGTTCGCAACGAGACAAGGAGAGGATGGCTGCAGAGGCCAATGCGCAGGCGCGACCGAACCCAGAAGACAAAGAGAACGCTGGCGGTGGGTGTTTGTCAGGGTCTGAAAGAGAGGCTTGTACGCTCCAGGCTGTCCAGCAGACTGTGCATGAGACAAATGATTGTGAAGTCGTGGTATGAGAAAGACAGAAAAGAGTCTTGGAGATGTGACGGGCGCCCTGATCCTTCTCACGGTACTGTCACGGATGGTGCCAGTGGTGGTTACCTACCTACGAGAAAACGGAAGACAAGACACTGGCACTGGCGCTGCGCGTGTCGTGTTTAGGGTTGCGGGTGCCAGTGCCGGTGGTTTCTAGGTGTTGCCGTGTGCGGTTTAGGCAAAGTTATGGGCGGCAGGCGAGGAATGAATCAATCACAATGCTCGCTGCTGGGCTGTCCTAGGGATCCCTTTCCTGGTCCCTGTTCCAGTTTCCGGGCGGTATCACTGCCTAAACTTGAACCAAACTTCGACTTCGATCATTTCTTACTTGCACCTGCGCTACAGTACAACTCACCCCGGCTCCCTCTTCGAGTCTTTGAAGTTCTCTGCTGAGCTAAAGTAGAAGCGACAGCCACACCGAGACCTCAGAATACCACACTCCAGGTCTCTATCTCGAAACTCCTACACAGTGCGTGACTGTATATCCTAATGTGCGCACGACTCGTACAACTACTACTACTATCTCTGATTCTCCGACCCATCAACCTTTTCCTGCCCCTTAAACTAGCTGACACTGCAGTAGTAGCATCGTCGCTAGCCTCCAGCCTTCCGTGCCTTGGGGCGCCAAATGCCTCCTTCTACTGGCTGCAGTGGCCTTGAACCCCTGCCGCTACATCAGGGGTTCACAGAACGCGACTCGATGCCATCGCGTCCCTGACTAAGTAGTAACGTGAATCTGGAGACCCGCGCGGTGGCTTGAGAGGCATGTCAAACCATTATTGGAGCCATCGAATTCCATTCCCGATCCAACATCTGGCCCCAGGGCCGCCCGATCCTTTCCAACGCTTCCAGAACAAATGTTTCCATCGTAGCAAGTGAGAGCGAGATGGCGTGGGAAAGAGCACCAGCTTCTTCAGAACCGATTACGTTGCCTTACAATCGTGTATTAGATGTATATGTTTGCGCTAGGCTGACCGGCCTCGACTACTACTGTAAGAGTGTGCGATGTTCCTGGAAGCCGTGATTAATGGCCGCCTGTCCATTCCTCGACCAGCCTTTTTCCGTCCCCAGTGGCGCCTTTCCTCGAGAATTTCACGGCCCAGAGCCGTGCTTGTACCTTGACCGCCTCTCGTTGAGACAAACCTGATCCGGTGATGCCCAGAGCGCGTTGAAAACTTTTGAACCCAACACCAGGCCGCTCGGATGGCCGTCTTTTGAACGCCGTGCGCTCAAATTCCCATATTTACAATGCTGTTTGTGTGTATATCATCATCAACATGACGACCACGGTGCTCTCATTTCCCATTCGTCATCTTCAGGGACGGCGGCACACCAGATCCAGACGCATTCTGGGCTCGCAGAAAAGGTTCCACCGCAGCAGACACGGGCGTCGCTGTTCTGGTAGGAGCAGCACTGCGATTATGCGCCATGTGCGCCCGGACCAGATGGCCTGCTGCAAGGGCACTGCACAGACTAAGCTCACCCGCGAGGACGCCGGCAGCGATAATGCGGGCGAGTTGACGGGCGTTGTCACCTGGGTTGGTTGGGTGAGCCCCTCGAACCCCAAGCATTTCCAGCATCACCGACTGGGCTTCGAGAATGGTGCCTCCTCCAATGGTGCCCACCTCAAGCGATGGCATAGACACGCTGATCTGAAGGTTGCCGTTGTTGCTGTAGCGAATTAGTCACCGACCTCAAATTCACCAGCAAAAAATTACTTACTTCTTCATGACCGTGATGCAATTACCACTCTCCACCACTTGGGCAGGATCCTGACCCGTAGCCAGGAAAACGGCAGCAACAATGTTGGCAGCCTGAGCATTGAACCCACCGATACTGCCAGCCATTGCGCTCCCGATGAGGTTCTTGGAGATGTTCAGCTCCACCAGAGAATCCACGTCGATTTTAAGGACACTCTTGACAACATCGCCAGGAATGATGGCCTCCGCAACCACCGCCTTCCCTCGGCCGTCGATCCAGTTGATCGCTGCGGGCTTTTTATCCGTGCAGTAGTTCCCGGAGACGGTGATTGTCGTCATATCATCAAAACCGCACTCCGTGGACATGACGGAAAGGGCCTTTTCCACGCCCTTGGATATCATGTTCATTCCCATGGCGTCACCGGTGGTTGTTTTAAACCTGATGTAGAGGTAGGTGCCAGCCAATGCCGTCTTCAATGACTGTAGCCTAGCGAATCGGCTGGTCGAGTTGAAGGCCTCTCGCATTCGCCCTTGACCCTCTTCCGAGTCCAGCCATACCTTTGCCTCAGCAGCCCGGGCAAGGGTTGGGAAAGATACACAAGGGCCACGTGTCATACCGTCACCGGTGACAATCGTAAAGGCACCACCGCCAGCGTTGATGGCCTTGCATCCACGACTCACACTGGCCACCAAGACACCTTCAGTGGTTGCCATTGGCAAGAAGTAGCTCTGGCCGTCAATTGTCAAGGGTCCTGCAACACCCAGCGGGAGGGGCAGATATCCAATGACATTTTCACAACATGCGCCATGGACAAGTTCATAGTTGTAGTGTTCGTACGGGACCTTGGACGATTCCAAAACAGCCGCAAACCGTTTGGTTGCTGGAGTTCTGGAAACAACTGCTCTCCGCACCTTGACAGCGCGGACAAAGGATTCCAGCCGCGTCATGGCCTCAGGGTGCTCAAGGGTTTTTTCAATCGCATAACCTGCGATCTTACCCTTCAGCGACAAATCGATGAGTTCTTCATCCGTGAGGAATGCGGCCTTTTTCTCCTTTAGCATTTGCTCACGTTCCTCTGGCGTTCTAGTTGAGGCCTCGCCGGCATCGAGCTGAATTGGCTTAGGCTTAGGCGCTTGCGGCAGTGCCAGTTGTGGCGCCGTAGCTCCAGCTGGGGAGCCTGTCGTCGAATGAGGCTCTTTCAAGCTCCAACGAGCCGCGTTGAACAAATAGCCGTTGAGAATCAAACTCAAGGTCAACGCGATCAGCACCCATTTGCTGAGGACCGGGTCTTCCAAACTCTTGAGGACTCCTTCAATAACGCGGCCACCCACCACATTGAGAAACTGGTCGGTATACTCGTAATCAAAGAAGCTCAAATCATCGGGCGAGCCAGGCTTATGCACAGAGGGGTGATCCAGCTCATACTTGATTGGCGGCAGAACAGTCACATAGGTTTCAATCTTCTTGCTTTTTGCGGCAACGTAAATGGCATCCAAGCCATTTTCCGCCACCTTGAAGGGGTCGATAGGTGCGGGAGTTAGAACACTGGGGATGGTCGCCCCAGTGGCCTTGATACTGCTGGCCGTGCGGAACGGGATGGTGCAAAGATTGATCAGGTTCACGATGATGAAACCCGTGACCATCCAGATCTTGAACTTCGGCACGCTGCTTGCTCTGATCTTTTGCCCAAAGATATTGAATCCCGCTCCCTGTTCGGGCTGACCAGTGGGCCAGTCGTTGTTGGTGGCAACATTCTCAGCAACCCGGTAATTGATGCCATCTTCTTCGAGAGCTTTACGGAGGGCAACATGTCGCTTGATCCGGTTGATCTCGAGCTTGATACACAGGATGGTGGTGTAGAAGGTGAACAATAGGAAACAGTCATAAGCCAAGATCCAAGCCGCCAGGAAACAAAACTGGCGAAGTCCGCCTTGGATGCCGGAAGCCGCGCCAAGAATGAGGATGGCGATTTCGATGGCGTAGTCTCGCACAATCTCGAACCCGGTGTCCTTGACTGCCAGCTGGATTGCTTCTTGAATCGAACCGGGCGGGTTGGACAAGCTCGCAGATCCACCGGCACTTCCATTCGCTGAGCCCGATTCGGGTCGTCGCTTGGTGTCATAGGAGGCCGAAAGAACAGCCTTTGTGAGAATGATTGACTTTTCAAATCCCACGGTGACAACGAGAAATGGTAGGCCTTCTGACAACAGAACCATATTTATGGGCACACCAAGCTTGGTGGTCGTGACCAAGCCGAACAGGAATGCGAACAGACTGGAAAGTAAGACCGAGATCGCCAACCAAGCATTGGAGCCGAGTCGCTTCATCGAGAGGAACAGGGAAATGAAGGTCAGATGCATGGAAAGGTAGCCCAGTGACATGATGATGATGTCCAGCGTCTCTGCATGTTTGATAAGATCCACAAACGAGCTCCAACCCTCGCTGAGCCAGGTTCTGTATGATCCCCGAGCACCATTGCCGTTGAGTCGGGCAGCTTTCATGACCCAAACCGCATGTTCGTTCTCCTCCGTCGCAACGTCTCGGGCGGGAAGCTCCTGTGCGGCTCGCAAGAAGTCCTCCATTTCCGAAAAATGGGTATAGAAGGCGAGGGAGGTATCGTGCGAAATCGGCGAAAGGAGGTTTGAGGTGGTGGGAATATTGATGGCAGTGACATTGTCAGGTATGGGGAGATCCTGGGGCTCAGGTGCCAGCTGTAACGATGAAGAGTCTGGGAATACCAAGGTGATCAGGGCATAATGATCCGCTCCCTGTCGTAATCTTGTCAGTCCAGAATCCGTCTAGAGTTCCATCGATTGCTTTACCAAAGACACCTGTGGCACACCAGAATCGTCCGCGAAGTGCCATTTCCAGGCACTCTTCTCTGAAAGCTCCAATGTGCGGCTGCCCTTCAACAGCGCTTCAACATCCACCTGGCCATTGTGTTCCAGAGACTTTACGCCACTGTCAAATAAGCTCTCTTGCAAGAGGCCGACATATGAGGTGCTGGCAAGCAAAGCAACCAGGACAATTGTATGGATCGGGTGTTGACAGGCAATGTCTGATAAAGCGAGCAGACGGGAGGTGACGGTACGGTTCAGCCAACTGTCGCTTTTCCCTAGGGCGCGGAGTTGCTTTGGAAGAAGGGAGGAGCCTCGCATTTTGACGGCGACTGACTGACTGGTTTGAAGAAAGAGACAAAGTTTGAAGAGAAAAGGTCAATCCTATCTTGCCATGCTCAGGACACTAAAGGGACAGTTGATCGCGTGTCAGCCGTGCGAATAAAGCGAGTCATTATGAGGACCAATATCCTGCGCGGCGGTCAAGGAAAAAACGTACCGATGCTGACGGGTGGCCTCGTGCCTGGAAGATCTCAAAGCACCGCTCAGCTAGGATATCTCACAGCAGCTGACAGGAGTAAATAGAACGCTGCGCAGGAAGAATGAGGGCGTGTCGTACAAAGGGAGAGATGGTGGATAAGGGTGGTTCTCGAGCTGGCAAGCAGAAGAGGTGTTCCACTTCGCTGCGCGGGTGGCAGTCCAAGTCAAGTTACAGACAGGCCCTTGACTTTTGCTAGACGATATCGGATGCTCTAACATCCCAGTGCTACAAGGACTAGTGCAAAGGGTGGGCACTGTGAGAACAACGACATTCAAAAAAATTTCCCAGATTTTCTGCTGGGGAACGGCAGATGGTGACAGGGGCCGAGAGCCTAACTACAAGCCTAATAATCTACCAATTGGACGCGTGGACGCCGCCCGAAGTGCCTGCTAAGCTCACCCTGCAGTCAGTCTTAATTATGGCCTGCGCCCCTGCAACAACGCCATCACGCCGCAGTCTGCGCCCAGTAACAATTCCTCGTTAACTTCTTCCCATCACCGTTTTCCCTAACCATTGTACCCTTTCCACGCCACTCTACATATTCCCTGGCCGGGATGAGAGAGCCACTGAGCAACGGCCTAGATCCTGCTGAATGACGACTAGCGAGTCCGTCGACGCAACAGCCGCCGTCTCTCCAACGGCTGTGGCAATCGTGGGCCCATCCGGCATCTCAAGAGCACGAGAGCCCCAGAGAGAGCCCACCAATCGTTCCGGCGCTTTCGTCATGGGCAATTATAATGCCAGCAGATCTGTGCCTTGCATGAGTACCTAGGTATACCATTCTGGCCATCATCCCTGTAATTATCCAAATCTCCAAGTAAACATGTTTGGTGGAAGATTTGGACTCCTTGTCGTCGTAGTCAGACTTGCGTACGTTTACCTTCAAGCTGCGATCGTCTCTACCAACCAGCAGAATAAGAACGGTGGCAATCGCAGCCGCCCAACATGATCTCATGAATTTAGCCTCGTGCGAAATCCAACATTACTACGTCCAAAGCAGTCTCGTGCCACACGTTTTGGTCGCTCGTCTTTGGAAGGCGAAAACGTAAGAGAGAGAGACAGAGAAGCGGCAATGAATGATAAGTTCGGTTCGCTGGTGCGGTATTTGCATAAAAGTTGTCAGAAAACTTGGGTTGGTATGATATGTTGATTATGTATATGCTTGAGAGTGGCTCTCAACAGGGGAGGAGGAGATATTTTTTCTCTTCCACAGGTGAATACTTCGCCAATAAACAAATCCTACTTCCAAACACCGTTTGCCGGACTTGACAACTTGTAACGTTGGTATCTACTGAACACAGTGACACCGTAACTGCCAGTACAGTCTGCCTGCTGTACGATCCAGTCAATCACTTCAAAGACTCGGAGCTGATTCCCGGCTGGATCTGATCCAGGATTTCGGCCAACTCCTTCCAGATCTTTTCTGAAGCCTTCTTCCCATCCTCGCTCCTAACGAAAGGCGAGAGCGCGTTGTCATTGGGCTCACAGTCGTAGATGTATTTGCCGTGCGACTCAGGGCCGGCCTCCGCGGCCGAAACCAAGGTGCGACTGCCGACCTCGGTGGATCGAGCAAGGAAGAATTTGAGAATGGACACGAAGAAGGGCCCGTCGCGCGAGAGTTCGGAATGACAGAGACCTGGGTTGACGTAGTTGAGAATGACGCCCTTGCCTGCAAGTTTTGGCGCGAGAGCACGACATGCGAGCACCTCCAGGAGCTTGCTGGCTTGGTACCGCTCGTTCATGTTGGCCGTCTCCCTGTTAGACAGGGTGGCGAAGGTGTTCGGGGCCTTCCATTCCGGGAATTTGGCCCAGGCGTGGACCTCGCTCGAGACGATGATAAGGTGGGTGTTTGTGTTATGGTCCCGTGCTGTCGCTTCAAGTTGGGGCAGGAGGAGCAGTGAGAGCAGGAATGTGCTGATCACATTCACTGTGATAGTCCGCTCGTGGCCCTCGGCGAGCTCGTACTTCGACGTTGCGATTCCAGCGTTGTTCAAGAGGACGTCGAGCCGCGACAGGTTTTTCTTCGCTCGCTCGGCGAAGGCTTTGACGGACTCATATGATGACAGATCCAATGACCATACCTCGAGCACGTCGGGACTGCAGTGGGTGGTCTTTTCAATGTCCTGTTTGGCTGCTTCGCCAGCGGTGGTGTTCCGAACGGCGATAATGACTTTGGATGCGCCCAATCGGACGAAGTGGCGTGCTGCCTCTTTCCCAAGTCCAGTGTTGGAACCTGTCACGATGACGGTTTGGCCGGCGAATGATTTCGTCGGATACCTTGGTGTAACAAAAAGCTGGGAATATATGAATGAAACCATGGTGGGGGTCCAGGCACGGCAATGCTAAAGTTGCGAACCCTCTTGTATATGCCGCTGGCGGACAACAGAGAAATTCTCAGTCCTAGAATGGTGGAACGGAATCTGGTTGACTCAGGAAGCGACGAGGCAGAGGACTCTGAGCAAGTGTAGTATACAGCGAAGAGGAAATGAAAGCGAGCGATGGAGAGCGCAACCCGCGTTTATATAGTCATGACGTCCAGGAGATGGACCTAGTTTAGTTCCTTTTGTTCTTCAACCCTCCCGTGAACTTAATAGTCAGCACCTAGCTATGACAGCAATCAAGCCGCGCATTGCCCTGTGTATCGCCGGGGATAGCAGTTTGGATGGATTGGACCTTGTCAAATTCGGGATTAAGCGAAAGAACATGGAAGTTTCACGTCTTAACGCCGGACTTGCCTTTCGCGAAAGACAACCTGGGTTCTGATAGGACGAAGGAGGAGGACATTTCGAACTTCGGAATCGGAATGAGTCTTGGCCCGGAAAATAGCAGCTAAACCAAGTCGAGAGAAACCTTCCGAGAGGGCGGGACGAGCGAGACCTGCTTGACATATGAGTTGCGTCCGCACCTAAAACACATCGGTGTGTTCCACGGCCATGCCGGGATCGTATTGGCTCTGTCCAGCGGCACGCCTGAGGTGTCTCTCATTGAATACAGTGACATAGCTTCCTCCGCCGGTCGGAAAGTCAACCATCAAAAGCCGGCTGAGTTTCAATAATGTCAAAGGCCCCCTGTAACGGACGAAATATGCCCATACCTAGAACCTGGGTAGATATCATTGCAGGGCAGTTCAGGGAAGGCTTGAGTGGCGTCATAGTTGTGGTCTGTAAATATATCCTGGGCACAGCGACTTGTACACACGCTTTGTTTTCCAATTCTGTGGGAACAGATCGAAGCGCAACCCTCCCGAGGCAGCCTAATCACACCTAACAGCCAGACTGAGGAAGTACATGCTTAAGCTCGAAGGATCCAACGTAGCAGGAGAGTCAACAACTGCTCGATACTGAAGAGCACTTCGACGAGAGAAGGTAACAGATTCCAAGCTCACGATGGACGAATACAACGAACACCTGAATGAAACCGAAGCCTGAAGCGAAGCATTGGAGGAGACTTGAGGGACTGTATGGATTACCAATATCTGACTAATGCCAGAGATGGGCGACCCCGTTTGCACGTGATATGACGGTGCCTTGTCAATGGCACGCCCTTCCGACTCAACTCCGAAGTGCCCGCATCAGTCCCGCCGTGGATCGAGCACGTTATCGGACACAGTCCGAGTCCGCATTTCGAGGTTGAGGACTGCAGTCGTGAACAACACCTCTTCCCAGGCGAACGGCCACAGTACAATCTCAGTTCACCATCTCCGCTCGACTATTCCCAAGCCTAGTGGTTGGGGGTAGAGGATCTGGAATATCCTGCCGTCATAGAACTTCGACCGAGATTGTATTTTGTTCATTTTGTCGACAATTCGTTGTCGCTGTCTAAACAATGGCTCCAACCACCACAAACGGCGCTCAGGTCGACTCCGATGACTTCTCAAAAGTCTCTCGTGGTCCCGTCGACCCCCATACGGTCGAGGACTTCCATACGCTGAGCATCCAGCAGTTGTCTCCTGCGACACAGGCGATTCATGCCGACGACCCGCTCAACGTCGTCGACGATGTCGCTCCGCCTATCCATGTGAGCACGACGTTCCGGTACGACAAAGACCCATCCCGGCTGCGCCCTTACTACGAACGTGAAGAACCCATCTTCGAGCCCACCGAGCATATCTACTCGCGACACACCACGCACAGCAGCTCGCGCCTTGAAGCCATTCTGGGTGTGCTGCTGCACAACCCTTGCCTGACATACTCGTCTGGCCTGTCGGCTTTCAATGCCCTTGTCACCTTCCTGAACCCCAAAAGAGTGGCGATCGGTGCCGGATACCATGGTTGCCATGGTGTATTGAGGTTGCACCAAAAGTTGTCCGGGCTGAAACTGCTTCCTTTGGATTGCAAGCCCGAGGATCTTCAAGAAGGCGACTTGTTGCACTTGGAGACTCCGATCAACCCCACCGGCCAAGCCTTCGATATCCAGCATTATGCCGACATAGCTCATTCACGAGGCGCCTACCTCAGTGTCGACGCCACCTTTGCGCCGCCACCCCTGCAAGATCCGTTCAAGCATGGCGCAGATATTGTTATGCACTCAGGGACAAAGTACATTGGTGGACACTCCGACATGCTGTGCGGTGTTCTGGCGGTGAAAAACAAGGAATGGATTCCAAAGATGGTGGATGAACGATTGTACCTTGGCTCTGTCATGGGTGGGCTCGAAGGTTGGTTGGGCGTGAGAAGTGTGCGGACAATGGAGTTGAGAGTGATGAAACAGAGCGCGGGCGCACAGAGGATTGTCGATGCGCTTGACGGAGCATTGACCGGCCATACTGTCGGCACAGGATTGTCCCAGTCGGACGCGGAAATCATCAAGTCGGTGGTGAAGCAAGTCTTTCATGCAAGCCTGCAAACCGAGGACTACAAAACTTGGTTGAAGAAGCAAATGCCAAACGGGTTTGGCCCGGTCTTTTCGTTGGCCTTGAAGTCCCCTGAGCTTGCCCGCGCTCTGCCCAGCAAGCTCCATCTCTTCCATCATGCCACGAGTCTTGGTGGAGTGGAAAGTTTGATCGAGTGGCGGACCATGACGGACTCGTCTGTGGAGAAGGATCTTTTGAGAATAAGTCTTGGTATTGAAGACGACAAAGACCTTCTTGACGACCTCATCCAGGGCTTCAAGGCCCTCAAACAAGAGTTCAGACTCTGATTGGACTTCAAAGATAGATCATAGACGTAGAAAACAAGAGTGACAAGGCCGTCAGGCGCAGCGATCGGGTCAGACGAAAGGGTCAGATCCATTGAGATGGCTGATGCCCTTCGACGGTGTTTCTTCTGCTCGACGCCGTACTTGAGGTATTGTCGTCCGCAAGAATTGATGCATCCCTCTCAAGATGCAGACGCAGCATGTCTCCTTCTCTAAATGGCGCTTGTAGATCGTCCTTGGCCGGCTCCTTTCTAAGTATAGGATGATCCAGCGCTTCTGGCATAGGTTGTGGTGGACGGACAGGACGCATAGGTCTTGGTGCAAGTATCTGCGTCGCTTGAGGGGGGTTATCTTGGCCAGCTGCCGCGCGTCCTCGGTTTCCCAAGCCTAGAGTCATCTCGAACTCTTTGTCCAAAGGCGATGAGGTGGTGGCCGGTTCCGCTCCTGTCTGCACCCTGCGCAACCCCCTAGGTCGCAGTATATCCGGCATGTCGGGTCGATGTGGCAGGCCTCTTTGAGTATGCGGATTGTTTGCCGATGCTGCCGGATTGTCTGTTGAGCTGGGGCCCTGGTATGATTGAGAACGACTTTCGACTGGTGAGAAAGACCTGGCCCTCGCCCTCGCTCTGGCTTTGGATATCTCCACTGGAGGGATAAGAGCCTCGTCACCGCCTTCCCCGATGATGACCGGCGGAGCTTCGATGAAGGTGACACTTAGTCCTCGCCCACGCCCTTTTCGCTTCGCTAGCGAACTTGCTGATTGACTCCGAGTATGGGTTGCGGGACGGAGATATTCAGCAGATTTGCCTTCCTGACGCTCGTGCAGTATACCGATAGGCTGGGCAGCAGGCCACCTCTGGGACTTCGACACATCGATGCGCGGCACTGGCACGGGAACCCGTCTCGGCGACTGTCTAGGTCTAACAGCAAAGGAGTCTGTGTCCGCCGTCGAGGGTCTTGAGAACTGTTCATGCTGCGAGGTTCGAGCGTTGGCTGACTCGGATATGGGACCCAGTTCAGGGTTGTTGGACGATGCGTGTGATTCATGGCCGGAAGTCCAACTAGAAGTAGAGGTTCGGCCTGCCGATAGAAACTCCTGCACGTCGTCACTGAGGATATCGTCCGACTCTTCACTCCTGTCCAAATGTTTCTTGAACTTGCTCTTTGTCCGCGCCAGGGCACCCTTGAAGCGCTCTCGTCTAGATGTTTTGTGGTTATCGGAAGAGGTGTGGGTGGTGGTGGCATGATTAGCCTTCTCGTCCTCGTCCATCATCTTGAAAGTCCTTCAGCGATCGGTACATTATTGTCTGGCGCGGTCACCTCAAGCGCCTCGGTCGATTGTAGCAGGGGAGAGAGGATGAGGGGTTTGACCAACGCGCGGCCCGCAGGATGAAACAAGTGGACCGACAGCGTGAAGTCGATGGATGTCAAAGCGGACGAAGAAGGTGGTGTGCCCTGGCAGGAACAGGCGCAGGCGGCTGGAATGCAGTGTGCGAGGTCTGGAGTGAAGCGAGATGCCCTGATAAATCATTGTTGCGTGCACGTCTCCAAGCACTACTTAGTAGGTATACACCGACACACAAGGGTGAATGAACCTTTCAAGTTGGCCAGCAGTACGTACTATCCCTTAGCTACACGACCCTGAGATACTACTACCTTCAGCACCACGCACCTTGCCTAGGCAGGTACCTGCTACTACTATCACCTGAGTATTTCCACGCACAGTACCACCTATATCACTCAAATCAATGGCGCCATGCTGCCCTGGACCCGACAACGGGCACATTATTGCAGTATCTACAATGTACTATGCAGTGCGACTACCCCAGCGACAACTTATTAAAACAGTGTTTGCACAGCCCACTTGTGCCTGGATGGTGGACACACGACGCTTTCTGCTATTGGCCTCTGTGCGAACCTGACGGGAGCGGGAGGCGCCCGCTTCGACGGTCTGCCCCACCGTACCTGAGGTGGCATAACGGCTCATCACGTGCTTTGCTGTTTCAATATCTTATCTTATCTATCTGCCGCGAGATCGGTTAAAGCCGACTGTTTGACTGGTGAGCCTCGGCTGAACAGACTCTCTGTAGAACTCCGACTTCAATGATGAGGACGAATCACCGGGATTGACATGAACCATAAAACAAGGCTTCTATACAGCCTTCACTTTGGACAAACAACTCATTCATACCCAGGTACAAAAGGCGTGCCACTGTCTCTGCCGTTTTCAGTTTTGCAGCCCTTCTTTCCGCCCTTCCAGGCCTCAACCATTCATTGCCCTCTTGCAACTGAACTGGCAAAATATACTCGCCCAACAATAAATAGTACAACACCTCTGGAAGTATATACAACGAGAGTGGTACACCTCCTACGACAACTCCTTCTCCGCCATGGCTCAAGAAAACAAAGACTCCAAACCCCCCAGACGCTCAATGTTCCAACTCGACGGGTTCACGAACCTCTCCCTCCGCGAACGAGTCCAATACCTCGCCGACATGGTACGCAAAGACCCCAACTTTTCCGGCTTCGACACCTACGCCTTGAAATCTGGCGTCGAACTCATCGACGCGCGACCCAACTTTGTCAAATGGGAAATGGAAATCGGGCCGCATCTATGCAACAAATCAAACAACCTGCACGGCGGCGCGGCGGCCACAATCCTCGACACCTTGACCTCGACGGCTCTGTTGACGATAGCCAGGCCGGGCTTTCTTGACGGCGGACATGTCAGTCGAACCATCACTATGACGTATCTCCGTCCAGTGCCGAATGGGTCGAAAGTCTCGATTGAATGCGAGATCCAGGCGGCAGGGAGGAGTCTTGCTAACATAGTGGGGAAGATTTTTGTTGATGGGAAGTTGTGTGTTACTTGTGTTCATGATAAAGCTGTTTTTGCGAGACAGGATCAGCAGCAGCAGGCGAAGTTGTGAAATGGAGATGGAAACGGGATAGAACGGGACCGCTGGGGTTATGTAGAGGTCCTGCAACTGGGCGGCGGCTTGAGGGGACCGGCAGTTCGGTGTTCAGAGGTAACTGCATGGCATAGACTGGAGAACAGGACTCGTTTAGACTAGACGAGGGCTTACGGTAGATAGACAAGTCCCGACCATTTTTGACAAACTGCATGAGGAGTGGTTCTATGGCAGTATAGACGTGTGCTAGACACAAGCTACTGGTCATCAAGATGGCGAGCAAGAGCAAGCGAGCTGTACTAGGCACATGAGAGGGTCCGTTCAATTCACACTTACTCACTGTGGGTTACTTTCGACAAACACTGTTACAGTACGAAACAGAAACAAAGAGACATAGTTATGATTTCTCATGTCAAGAATAAGCTAGGTAGACCATGGTTCCAGCCCTCTTCAAGTTTGACAGCATTCTGGTTGTGCATGTCTCCGATGGCATCCTAAGACTCATGATCCGCTTGCCTAGCAGCAGCATCAGCCAGAGGCTGAATGATAGTCCACAGTTCATCCAGCTGTCGGTCCACATCTTCTTTCCATGCCGCCTGGAGCTCATCGTTCTTTGGTGCCGCCGGAGCCTCATCGCCTGGGTCACTTGTGTCTTCATTATCATCAGCGGCCGCCTTGTCTTTTGCAGCAGCCAGTTCCCTCCGCAACTTCTGGATCGTGAGGGTACATGCACGAGCCAGGCGGCCGTCCGGTGGGATACTCTTGTCATTTTCCACCTGTGTCATGATCTCTGGGTCCACGGCTGATCTTGCTTCATCTTTGTAGACCTTTTCTCTCTTCCGTCTTTCACGTGTGTCCTGTGCGCCTTCTATCCAAGAGAACACCGTAGTTAGTATTGTTGTGATCAGGGCGGCGGCGACCCTAACTTCAAACAAAGAAAGGGAGGGAGGAAACTTACTTTTCATAGAAGGTTTTCTTCTTCCTCTTCTTGACTGTGGCGGTGGTGTCGACATGTTGTGTTGTGATCCATTGTTGTCATCAGTGTCATGGCTGCCAGCACGACTTGGTCGCTTGCCGTTCGCATTTAGGTCGGGTGAAATTTCGTCGACGTTGGTGTTGGAGGCTTCATTGTCACGATCGTTGCTGTTGCCATCGTCACTCCCAGCGACCTGGTTCTCATCGTAGTCGGGCTGTGCGGGATCCATGGCTGTTGGGTCGCCGCCAGGGTCTTCGTGGGAGTCCAACCCGGTTCCTATGAAGTGAAGGAAAGAATCGACGGAGCAGATCGAAACTGGCGAGAAATAAATAGGCCGGCTCACCTCGACTCTCTTCCCAAACGGGAGGGGTTATCTCCTCTTTGCCAATGATGTCGCACTTCTTTTCTGCGACCCCTTGGCGAAGAATATCACTAGGGCTTCTGCGCCGCACCTACACACTTCACTGTCGAGGAGGCAGGTCGAGTCGCTGCCGCGCCTGCAGTGACGTGACAATATCACTTACCCGCCAATGCAGCACATACTTCATGGCAAATCTGGTTCTTTCAGCCCCTGCGTTGATATGGGAAACTGAAGCTTCACTCCCCAGCCTCGTCTATCTTGGCAAGGCTGTTCAGTGATGCCGGTGTTGAGGAACGCTTTGCCCAGAGAGTGTACGTCTGCGGTTTCCTGTCTGCTGCACCGGCGTCAAGGCATCAAGAAGATCTGAGTCATACAATCCAGCAGTCATACGCCGACCAAGCGATGTGCTCTTGTTCTGGCATAACGAGTCCCTGTTTGGCAGAAATGCGTAGCCTCCTGAGCCCGACAACTCACCAGCCCATTGTTCACCAGCTGCTCGAATCAGCTTGGAAAAAGATTACCAGGATGGGCTACAAGAAGGCACAACGGCGTTTCCCTCCGCAGATTCATCCCGGGCTATGCTCCAACTTTGATCGAATGCGGATGCGGGCATATAACCTGGCTTGACGTCCTAAGACTCAGTTGGCGAAAGCGCATCGTCCCAAAGAACACCCGTTCGCATGCATCGCGGGCACTGTAAAAGCTCATCCTGATCTCCAGTGCTGTCGTTGGAACAAGGGACGCGGTACTTGTGGAGACCCCCACATGAGGCTTCTCCGCAAAAATCCCACAAGACGACCAGCTGCCTACCCGCGGGGTTTGCCCACTTTCGCGCTGGTAAAAGAGATGCCGAGATCTGAGGTTTGCCAAACCCTTTGGCCGCGACAATGCAGTCCCTCGACTCTCTCTAGAGCAATTGCCGAAACCCCAGAACGGCAGCCAAAGTCACGAGGCCCCAGGGGAAATGTCCCTCTTCAAAGTCAAAATGGTCCCTCTTTGGCCTTAAGCTGATGACCTGCATCAAGATTGGTCAGACTTATCCGTTGCCCTTGCTATTCTCTGGGCAGACTTCGCTTGTCTTGGAGGCACAGCCGGACTTGCGGTCGTGGCGAGGCTTCCAAGACAACTGCCGGGACGGGCCCGTGCCAGCCTCTCGAGCTACCAGCATGATTGGCATAAACCCCGGTCCGGGGTTCGTCTGGTATATCTGATGGCGCAACAGATCCTATACTGGAAATCCCTCGAAGTGCTCAAACTGCAGGAATAAGTATCTCTATCTGCAGTACACCTCCTGCAACGACCGCAACACTGCGTCCCTCTGCTGCGTGGAGTCATAACGGCGAAGATGAGCAGCGAAAAGGATCCCGTTCAAACAGAGACAATTGAAAATGCCCGCGCGGAAGAGCGTCTGCATGCGGTCGAGTTTGAGCCTCCTATGCAACACATTCAAGAGCTCAAAGAGGCCGAGCACATCAATCTGAGCTGGCGGTCATGGCTGGTTGTCTTCGTGACATGTTTTGCCATTATGGCACAGGTTTTCGTAGTGGTGGCAGCAGGATCAGTCATCGCATTCATCATTCGAGACCTGGGTGACGCCTCGATTGCTGGCTGGATCATTCGTAAGAGAACCCTCCCCTCTCCGGCTGTGACTTGCTAACGGCTTGACTCATAGAGGGGCCACTACTCATGCAAAGTGTACTTTCGCCGATTGTGGGCCGACTGAGCGACGTCCTTGACCGCAAATATTTGGCTTCTGTGCCAGCCTTGATCGCTTTTGCCGGAGCAGTCGTATCAGCCAAAGCCACTTCGATGTCGATGCTTATAGGAGGCGGTATTCTCATTGGCGTGACACTCAGTACCATCTCTATCGTTCAAGCCATTCCGAGCGAGGTGCTGCCCTTGAAATACAGGGCATTGGCCAATGGATTCGCCTTCCTGGGAGGAGCAGTAGGCGGACTGTATGTGACATGCAAGAGCTTTTGCCCGAGGTCAACTTTGCTGACATGGTTGTGAACACAGAGTCGGTGTCCTAGGCTCTGGCGGTGTGACCAATGCCAGTCCATCCGGCTGGCGCGATATATTCTGGATGCAAGCAGCGTTCCATCTGGCAACGTTCCTTGGCCTCATGCTGTTCTACCACCCGACGCGCCATTCTGACTTTCCAAAAATGTCTTTCAAGGGATATCTCTGGGCTATAGATCCCATTGGATCTTTCCTTTTCATCGTCGCCTGCACCCTCCTGCTGCTTGCCCTGGATTGGGCTGGCGGGGCATATGAATGGTCTGATGCTCATGTTGCGGCCCCTCTCGGTATCGGGTTTGGATTCCTTGCACTCTTCTGCATATATGGTACGTGGTCAAAGTCATTCCGTGAGATCATACGCTAACAAATTCTTGCAGAATGGAAGGGTCGATCTGACGGTCTCGTCGCCCATGTCTTCTTCAAGGGCAACAACAACTTTGCCCTCTCGGTTTTCGCTTTTGCAGTCGAGGGCTGGCTGTTCTACAGCGCGGTCAACAGCGTCACACCCCAAATTGTGCTCAATCTCGGCTTCGAAACAAACGCTTGGGACATCTCCATCAGACAATTGTCGTACAATCTTGTAACACTGTTTGCTTCCATTCCACTGACGTGAGTGCTTGCCATGCGTCAACCGAATCTTGAGAGTTGGCCCAATCTAACCATCGCATGCAGTCTGTACGCCACCAAATACAAGGATCTAAAGTCCCCACTGATAGTGACCTTCATCATATTCCTGGCTGTGTGAGTACACGATTGCACGATTCGGCTGAGGTTGCTGGCACCATGGCTGACTTGATACAGCTGCATTTGTTATGCAGTCATCACACCAAACATGAACAAAGCACAAATTGGCTTCAACGTGCTCTCTGGCCTTGGTCAGTCGGGACCACTCACACTGATTGTGGCGTTGGTACAATTCACTGCACCTCATGCGTTCCTCTCGACGGCCACGGGACTTGGTTTCTCTGCTCGAGCGATAGGAGGCGCGTTTGGTTCTGCTGTCCTAGATGCTATCATCAATGGCAAACTGAAGTCATATCCAACCAAGGTGGGAAATGCAGCAGTGGAGGCAGGTCTACCAAAGTCTTCGGTATCTGCCTTGCTGGAGGCCCTGTCAACAGGCACAGGGTTCACCAATGTTCCAGGCATCAACCCTGCCATCCTCGAAAAGGCTCTTGACGCAAGCCACTGGGCTTATGCTCGTGCTTACCGCGTTGCATGGGCAAGCATTATCCCATTCGTAGTTCTTGCACTGGTCGCCATTTTCTTCCTCGAAGGCGTCAAAGAGTTGATGACAGAGAAAGTCGAGGCAACGGTGGAGCATGTTAAGAAGGAGGAACATGCCAACAAGGTCTAATTTCAACAGCCTCGGGATCTTTTTGATATGCTAGGCGCCGAGAGAGGAGACATGATGGCATAAACAGGACAGATGCGTTTTTGGCGTCGCAGAGATGCCGCCTCAATACCTAGGTATCGAACAAAAATTTGTCTTCAACTCGCGCCACCAAGAACCTGTTCTCATCTTGTTTGCTCTCCGGCTGACCGGCCTAAGCTACCGCAGCCGCGGGGTAGCCAGCGAAAGCCGAGTTGCACTCTCTTTGCAAAAGGAATAGAACATGAAGCGTTCGTAACCGGAGATTGCTGTTGGCCATGTTGACCCTTGCAACGCTAGAGCACATTTCAGTCATTGGATTGCTATCTGATTGCCTCAAATCGTTCTGTCTGCACGCGGGGACTTTCCACATCAGCATCAGCAGTGCATGATAGCATATTGATCAGACTGCTCGTTTCTGCGGGTGATGCTGGAGACGACGTCTTCGAAAGGGGCGAATGCAGCGACGTGTCAATTCGGACAGGCTCCCCGCCGCTTCCACGATATCCGCCGCAATCTAGCACTAGCAAAAAGCGGCAATGCATCGTCCTGAAGAAGAAATGT
Organism: Exophiala dermatitidis NIH/UT8656; assembly: GCF_000230625.1. NCBI lineage: Eukaryota > Fungi > Ascomycota > Eurotiomycetes > Chaetothyriales > Herpotrichiellaceae > Exophiala > Exophiala dermatitidis. Next base: position 147,965 of record NW_008751649.1, on the reverse strand, counting down.
GGCTTGCGCGACTCCACGAAGGCGCCACACGATAAGGGCATATCATTGGCCCACGCCTCAGCCCGCAGTCCGATCGGTGATTACCTTAATTGAAAGTGCGGTCAACTTGATATCTGCAATCTCCTGTTGACTCCACCACTTCATCAAAACCTCCCTCTCAAACCACTCCTGTTTCTCTTTGCTGCGTCCCTCTGCCACGGTCTATTTCAGCCAACGTCAAATCCAGTCAATAGCTCCTCTTAGATCTCTCGGCGAGCCTCCCGGCGTACCGACCTGACATTGCGTAGCGTCTTGGGCGACAGGGTCGATCTAAACAACTTGACTATGTCGGCCTATCATGGTTGGTCTACAACCAGACATTTTTCCCGACGCCTCATTGTCTCTACAACGTTGTAAGCTTGGTTCTGGAACTGAGGAGACCCTAGCCAGGAGAAGGCCGATACTGGTCCACCAGGCCACGCAAGACCTGGACATGTGAGAAGTCTGAGCTGACTACTAGCATGGCTCGGAGATGGTCTGGTGCAATCAGAACAAGCTTCACATGTGGAAAATGCGATGCAGTGGGTGATGAGGAGCTGAAACGGCTGCACGTTAGAGGAGCCCGGTGCTCTCAACATGGCGGTGCAACCCGATGGATTCGTATACCATCACACCTTCTGTTGCTCTTCTTCTGTCCTTGATGCTTCCTTCCTGCCCCTCGAGGATGTGATCAGGTCGCTCTTGCACATTCTCGATCTTTGTTGTCTATTCGTTTCCTTGATCTGTTGCACTCACTCGTTCGTGCCTCAGCATCGTCCATTCGTTTGATTTTTTTTTTCTCGTGCTTGTTCAGACTCTCGCGGATCGTCCAAACGGATATCACGGCAACGTGACTTGTCGCAGCAGACAGACTCTGGAGAGCGGGCTACACCATACCTACTTTTAATATCGACAAAGGAAATCAAGGACGAGATTACAAGCGCGAGCACCAGCCAGTGGACGACAATCAGGCATGGCGGGTGTACGCGATCCGGCCTTTTGGCGCCGCTTCTCTATGGCGGTCCACCTCGACGAGGAAAAAGCGACAATTCCAGACTCCAAATCGGCCTCGTCCTCGTCATCGAAAAGTGGAATTAAACACACGTATGTGGTAGCCCCAAGGTGTGACACAGGTTAGCAGGGCCGGGTTGCTAATCGCTCATGGCAGAGATTCATGGCTGGAACGGACTAGGAAGAAACAACGACGTACTCATATCATAGGATGGGTCATTGCGCTAGGATTTCTCGCCGTGGTCGCAGCCGTTGTCCTGGTCTTTCTCTGGTTCGCTAAGGTCGGGCCTTTCGATCAATGAACCGCGCAAATGGTCAGATTACCGAACATATCTTCCGATTGACAAGGGCATCTATCCCCAACACAATAGCCAACTGGCAGCCCATTGAGTGGCCAGCGCATATTGAAGGAGCGACAGCCTCGATGCTGGTAATCTCCATATACGCCTTCCCGTCCGTGCAACAACGCTTCTGCCGAAGCATTTCTTCTACGCCCGACGCCTCCTCCAGCGAGCCAGTGAGACCATGAGATACTGAAGACAAAGTCAGAATGGTGCTACTGCTCGTGTGCACTCAGCCATTTTGAAAGGAACGAAGGCTACGGTCCTATCATAGAACATCATTTTACGACATGACGAGAAACACGCTTAATTGACAGCCACTGGAGGCCTATTATATAGACAATTAAACAATCCCGAATCTCAAATTTTCTACCTACTGAATTTATCCCAAGTCCGAGGTCCGTACAGATTCAGTTCAGACTACATACAATCATAGAGCAGGTTTGAAATACTTTTAATGTAGCAAATCTGCTATGCATGAGCGACAGCCTGAGAAGGACAAATGTCTTGAAACGATTACATTTGCTCCGAGTGCACATAGTCATTGGCACCATCTACGTTCCGGTGCCTGGTCGGTCTGAGCCCCTTGGGCTTCTTGACACACCTGCTTAGCGGCCGGCGGCGCGTCTGATGCCACGGTCGCCACTCGGCCAGAGCCAGGCAGACGAGACGCATAATCTTCGCATTTCAAGCCTCAAAATCCAACGCCTTCGCTTTAGTGTCGATATCCGCTATGGACCGACGCCTTCATTCCCGAACGATTTCCAACTGGTCATGAGGACTTTACCACTTAATTGCTGCACTTCTTCGGACAGTCATCTTTCACGATTTGCGCAGGCCGGGAGCCCTAGATGTGCGAATGACCTCCACGCATTCAGGCCTGGTGATCTTCGCATTGGTGTGTTCTGTAATATTTGCTCAGGCTCGTCGGACCGGGCTGATCACGATGAAAAATAAGCGGGCATGATGAACCCGCATACAGCATCAGGACAGATGATGTGCTCGCAGTGGAAAGTAGTTGCGAGCTGGAAATCTTCAGTCCTCCTGGTCCATGTCTTTGTGTTCCGGACCACAGAACATGTGGCCGCGTTATTTCACCGTAGCCAAAAGCCGATGGATGGTCTTTTTTGCTGGTGAATGTGTAACACATGGGGAATCCTCGATCGACTGCTGCGGTACCAGGGACACAATCTAACGATGGGCATGCCATGTGACCATTTCGCTTGCTTGCGGGGGCGGACATGATCCCCTTCCAGGGTAAGCCAACCCTTGTCCCTGACGAGCCTCCCGCGGCGCACCATGGTCATCTGCCATCTAATATCTCTTCCTCGTAGGTTCGGGACTGGGACTCCGCGAAACGCTCCGCTCATCCCTACCACGCATCTTCAACCATTTCTTCGTACTGAGCTCGAGTTCCCTCTCGAGTTCTGGGCTCGGCTCCTTTCGATGAATGAAATTGCAAAAGCCGCCTCTGACACAACCCTCCCCAGAGTTCAAGCGACAGCACGCCTCCCTGAAATCCGTGACAGGACTCAATTCGCAGTAAATCGGCCGGGCGGCGTACCATCTGCTATTCAGGGCGTCGCAGGCCTTTTGGGCCGAGTCCTCGTACTTGAAGCGCGCGTACACATTGCCGATCAGGTGGTCGTTGTTGTTGTCGCACACCACCACCTCCTCGAGTTCGCCGTACTTGCACATCTCGCACCAGAAGTCTTCGTAGAACGCATCAAAGTGGTTTTGCAGTTGTGACGCGTTCATCTTGTTCTTGGGGTCGTATGCTGGGTTCTGGTACAGGTTCGGGAGGAGGATCGTTTGGCTGTATGACGGTTTGACGTGTTTGCGGGAGCATCGGTCGCCGTGGCGGCAGGCACCGATCTTGTAGTAGAATGAGCAGTTGACCTGTTTGAGTCCTGTTAGCTTTGTATCTTCGCCGAGGAACGCGGTTAGGTACTTACTTTGTCTTGCTCGGTTCCAAAAATGGAGGCGAGATAGTTGGCCATGGTTGAGAGATTGATCAATGGATAATGTCGATTCGGTTTGATTTGATTTCAAGGGTCGTGTTGTGATGTGTAGTCTCTTGTTGGAGGATGTCGCAAGTCAATTAATATGAATGCGCGTTTGATGTCGAAGGCGGAATATGCGTGGCGAACTGGGTGTATAAATAATGTCCGGCTTGAACTCGATGGGTTGATATCAAATCAAAAGACGGCGCAGGAACAAGCGCATCACGTGACTACCTTGGTGGTGGGATCTCATTGGCTTCGCTGCCCGTTGTAGAATTTTCTTGGCGCCAGCCTTGCGGACGACAGAAGACTCTAGCGCAAGGCTGAGCATGTCATGGGGCTACGGGGTAAAGAGAGCGGCAGGGTACCTACCTTAGGTAGCGAGAGGTTTACGTTGTACGGGGTAAGAGAGCGTCTCCGCGGGCATTAGTGAAGCTAACGCTCTTCATGACGAGCATTACCTCCTGCGCTTAAGCGTACTTGCAGCTCTGAAAAACTTCGACTCCAACAGCCCAGCCTTGTGGTCTACAGTGTCCCGGATAACAACAATGAGAAGAAGCTGGAAATTCTATAGAAAGATCTCCTGTGCAGAGCGCCCACAGTACATCATCTCTGCCCTACACTCATATTGTATCACAGTACCTCCGCGACCGGGGCAAGCCGCGCACAGGAAGAAGCCATTTGGGCCGAACTCGGTCCAATCGGAGACGTCCTGATGAAAGTACAGAATCCCGTGAGTGCGGCTGACCGGCGTCGTTCCCAAATTCTCTATGATGCGTTGTCCGTAAACCTTTTCGGTCGCTCGGTTCGTTGTTACTAGGTAGGATCAAGCTGAAGCGAGACTGCGAAGTGAATGATTTGTAGACGGGACGGAGACCACTCCCTATAAGGTGGAAGTTCAGAATCCGCGGCCCCGAGCGAAATTTCTCTCACTTCCATTGGGAATTCTTGACTGGTTGAACGCTTCTCATCGCGAGTCTGATAGGAAGCTGATCAATAGTAACTCACTGTCCGGACGTATTGGTCTCGCGGCTTGAGTTTCTTTGGTGGTTGACATTCCAGCAAAGATAATCATGCAACGTGATGCTTGACCTTTTCGACACGGCGGCCGCCTGCTACAAATAGCAAACGAAATCTGCCGCCCTCGCACGAAACCGTCCGCACATTGCGAAACTCATCGGTTCGAACGACCAAAAAGTATTGCTTCAGCCAGCGTGATTCGAACCATCTCCTTGTTATTTGACAAGGTCTCCGGCAACCACCCACTGAAGGGAGCTTCTCCTGGCGCATAATTAGCTGAACCCGTAGACAACTGACAAAAAAGCAGCCCAAACCTGACATTCAAACCACTGAGCCATCCGGCCCAAAAACAAAAACTCTAGCCCGAAGCCCAACCCCTGGTAGGGGGTTGAGGTTCGGGCCGAGGGAAATCCCTAGGTGTCGAAGGGGTTTTTTCCAGAGCGTCAGTTGCCTCCTACATCGTAGGAACCTTCGTCCAGCTCTCTGAAGTCTCACTCTGCTGCATCACCGGTAAGGTGGGAGGGAATGATTGGCTCTGAGTCTGTCCAGTCAGGGATCTGCCTCTAGGATTCACGGCTTCGCCCAAGACCAACTGTCCCATGCCTGGTGTCTCACCCTCACGCTCCAACTAGCCTAGCTAACACCCACCGCTGGGTGATCATCGCTAGGGTCGGAACCCGGGATAGACATGGGAATTGTTGGAAGGAATTCTGGTACATTAATATATAACCCTTCACGGCGCTACTGGCCCCACCGAACCAGCTCCCCGGGCCCTGCACCGCAGAATGATTTGTTATACGTACCTAGGTACCTAACCTTCACGTGAAGGCGGGCATTCACTGCACTTACGTGCTAATTGGTTTCGGACTGAACAACTCAACTCTGCTGTTTCGCCTTCAGATACCTTCCAAGAATGAAGATTGGATTGATCGTCATTGATCCTCATAACAGATGTTTTCCAGCCCAGCACCTTCCACCAATGCTGAAGTATATCCTTCCTGAAGCAACAAAGCCAGCGATTGAATCCCGGTGCTTGGACTTTATGTTGGGCTCATCATTTGAAAACTCACAGTACCAAAATTTGGTGACATCCACAGTCTGTGTGCCATGGCATGTTCTTCTCCCTTTTATAGAACACTTCATGTCATTCTTTCCTGGTAGCGGGTTGATGCCCTCGAGGCTTCTCCATTCTCTCTTGAACAGTCATTCAGCAAAAGCACATCACACATTACCGTAGGGCCAATATATACTCAGCATCCCCTGCTCAACTGTGATGTTGTCACAATTGCAGTACCTCTCGACCAATGTTTTCTTGCTTTGCCCATCCAAAACAATGAAGGATAGAGCTTCAAATTCTCCTGAAGCTGTAACACCCATCAACTGATGTCACGGATTATGTCAGCACAAAGTATGCTCACGTGATGCCAAGCACATGAGCTCCCAAGCTCCGCGCAACCAATCATCGCTGGTCCAAACCTGGACGCAGTTTCTCGATCTCAGGCCACTTGCTTCAAACGTCTCCCTTCTGTTCCTCTTTCACCACTTCCACGATTCTGTCCGCTCAAGTCACCATGTCGGCAGCACGCGCAGCTTTTTCGCTGGCCCGGCGGGTGCCGTTCAAGCCCGCTCGAATCGCTCCTCGAACATTTTCCACCATGCCAATTCGAAGTACGTCAATGCCTTGGGAAGCTCCATTGGAGCAGGGGACCAACACTGTCTGGACCGCGGAAAGCATCTCTGACTGATGGACATGTTTAGGGGAGAAATTGGACCCAAAGCCTGGCGAGTCGACCAGCAAAATCATCCCTTTCGACCGTGAGTGTCCGATCCTCGTCTTGCGACAAGCTCTTATACGGCGGGCTTCTATATGAAATGGCTCGAGTTCAAAGCTTGTACTGATACAACAGCATCACAGAAATCAGGTCGGAACAGGATCTTCTCCCGCCCGGCGCCGAGCCCGGTACCGTGCCGACCGACCTCGAACAAGCCACTGGTTTGGAACGTCTTGAGATTCTCGGAAAGATGCAGGGAATCGATGTTTTCGACATGTCACCGCTTCCGTCGGACAGAATCGGTATGTGGAGGACCAATGGATCTGTCGAGCGAGCAAAGGACAAGGACGCTCGCTCGACTTTTGGACAATGCTGACCGTTTCTCGTCTGACAGGCACCTTTGAGAACCCAATTGTCGTCAAATCAGCGGGAGAAGAGATGCAGGTCGGCTGCACTGGATCTCCTGCTGACTCGCACATTGTCAAATGGCTTGTGGTATGTTTTCTCTGCCCTCGAATTTTGGGCTCCGCGCGGAACTACCCGGGCACAACTTGAACAGTGGCTAATCACTGTGTTCTGCAGATGTCCCGAGATCGGCCATTCGAGCGATGCCCAGAGTGCGGCAGCGTCTATAGAATGGAATATATTGGACCGGCCGATGACCACCATGGTGACCACCACGGCTACGAGGAGCCGAAGACCATGGCTGATTACGTCAAGCCCGAATACTGGTACAGATGAACAAAGCTAGCAGCATATCGTGTGGATTGTTGAAACAAGTGCATTGGTGAACGTTGTACATAAGGTGATAGCAGGGTCGGTGACGTCCTCGGAAAGATAAACAATCAATCAACCATGATTGGCCTTTTCAGTCCGTTTCATTGCGCTGTACCCGGAGTATCACAATAGGTCGGCCGATGCCTGAAGCATTCAATGCTCAAGGAGTGATATAAGGCCTACGATCTTATGGCAGGACTGACTGAGATGATCCGACTAGGAAGGCAGCTGAATTAGCAATAATCACGCATATCCAGAGACAGTATTGCATCTACCTAGGTACTTACGCGGTAAGAGGTCACAAAGTGTGGTCAAAAACGTCGAGAACAAAAGGGCTTTGGTGACCCTCTGTGACTTCTCACAGACCTACTAATTCCCGAGTCGACACCAAGCAAATCGCAAAGCGAAGCGGACTTCTCCAACTTGAACCCAGATGGAGATAAGCAAGGAGGGGGACGATACGACTGCCGCAACTCCTCCGTCCAGATTGTTCATACATAGGAGATGAGGAGATCTTCAACCTCGGACTTTCAACATTCGCCTTACCTCCAGATTTCTTTGTATTGTGTCTATATCGAAGACAATATTGCAGCAGCATTTCAACAGCATTCGTGCGCGATACGAAAGTCGCGGTCTTGTCTTTACGATGCCACATGCGACAGAATCGGAATGGGAGCCACCGTCGACATATAAATATATCCAGATCAAAAAGCTTGCGCCAACATTTGGCGCAGAAGTCACCGGCGTCGACTTCAGCAAGCCTGTGGAGCTTGAAGTGTTCAAGGAGATTCACCATGCGATTACAGAGGTGAGTCATGCGGAACGCACGTCACATTTCCTTTTGCAACGAGTGCTTGCTTTATGTATCATGCGGGCTATCTTGAGCATATATGGACTTTATTTTGCGGAGAGAGGAAGAGTGTGTGGGAGAGTGTATCCATATTGCGCTCGGCTGACATAGAACATGTCGGTATGTCTCAGTACGGAGTTCTCGTCTTCCGCAAAACAGGACTAGATGATGAACGCCACGTCGCTTTCTCTCGGTTATTCGGCGACCTTGACGATGTGAAACCGTACCTGACGCTGGGGCGCAAGAACCGGTTCGCATACGACGAGCTTTTTGACGTTTCGAATCTTGAGGATGATGGGTCGCTGGTCCAGGTTGACAGTAAGAGGGATCATACGTCTAGGGTAAGTATACACACAGTTATACCTCCTGACTTGACGACTTGAGCGTGGTGAGAGCCTGTTCCTCCGACCGAGTGGAACAGAAACAGAAACACCTGCAAGAGGAGGAGAAGTCAGAGCCAAAAATCACAGGGCAACACTATTGCATCCTCATATCAATTTCTTTTCTTGTTGAACCAACGACGGACCACCATCTTCTTACCCAGTGTCAATACTTGGATACCTTACTTAACTACAACATGGCAGGGCAACTCCCTATTCCACGTCGACTCGTCATTCAACCCCCGTCGCGCAAGCTACTCTCTCCTTCGTGCCCACGAGCTCCCACCAGCAGCATACGGAGGCAACACCGACTTTGCCGACACACGCAGCGCATTCGACGAATTACCTGTTTCTCTCAAAACCAAATTGTTGGAGTCCAATTACATCGGCGCCCATTCACTCTGGCACTCGCGCAAAAAGGCGTGTCCTTCCGACTCGCCGTTTTTGAGTCATGTCGATCCCGAGTCGTACCCGTTCGGTCGCCATCGGATCGTGCAGAGGCATGAAGCCTCGGGACGGATGAATTTGTATATTGCGAATCATTTGCATCATCTTGAATATGAACACGAACACGAACACGAACATGGTGGGAACGATGATGATGGATCAGAAAGGGCACGGGAGCGTGTCCCAGAACCCGAAGGCACCGAACTCATTGAAACACTCTTATCCCACGCCACACAACCCCAGTTTTTATTGTCTGTCGAATGGCATGACCCCGGAGACCTGGTGATCTGGGACAACACGGCCGTGATGCATCGAGCGGGCGAGTACAAGGGCATGGGAAAGTATAGGAGGGATATGAGGAGGACGACGGTCCATGATGCCTCTGGTGAGGCTTGGGGGTTAAACGAGCGGACGGAGGAGAGGATGGGCTTGCCGTGAGTGAAGTCGGACTGTTGAACTTGAACTGGAATTCCCGGATTCTCTGTACAAGGTACCATGCAAGTTGGGTGGGGGTGCCGTGCAGCAATGGGAGATCGGTACAGGTACAATAAGGAGACAATATGGGGGTTTGAACTGCTAAGGTTTGTTTCGCGCGGCCAATGGTTCGGACTCGGGGTCATATCTTATCCTCGACCGTCCTACGGTGAATGTGGGTTGAAATGCTGCTACTGCGTACAGTAGGCCCATACATACTTGGTACGACGATGCGATGGGTTGAGATGTCGTATTGTGTTGTTTTCATACCTAGCTTAAGTCCAATGATGATGTTCTTTCGCAGAGTCATCCTGTAAACTGCCAGTGCTGTGCTGGGTTTCCTTCTTTCCATAGACGTCTGCTCGGCGTGGATTTCTAGGTCAAGTTCAAGTTGTGTGATGGATTCAATGGAAAGTGGCTGAAACAGAAACAGGGATTGGATTATCTGGAAGGGATGCTAGATAAATGGATAGGTAGGACTTTATGTTCGACCACCAGCAGCAGTACTATGTAGTGTACCTACGTCAAGTGTTCGAATATAATTTTGAAATTCAACTTTGACAAAAGTACATTTTACAAATATACCTAGTAGTCAGTTGAGGCACGGCCCGCACTGTAAACACTGCATGCAGCAAACCAGCACGTTCTAGTAAATGATTCGAGACCTCCTGTGGGAACTACATGGTAATGGATCTAATCATAACCGCGGGATAAAAGAAAGGACAAGAACGAGAACAGAAACCGGGACATGGATGAGATCGTGGACAGTCGTGGACAGAAGTGGTTCTCTTCAATTGCCCCATACATGTACCTAGATGCAGGAATGTCCTTTTGCACCGGCATAGCATGGGTTTAGTACTACTAATAACGACTCCAGTCTCTCAATTCACTCCCGATCGAAGGTAGACTTCCGATCCGCCATGTCCTTACGCATGGGCTTCCAAAACCGATTTTAGCCTCTCATTTCAATCTCCAACTACCTGGTAGACATTGATCCATCGTGTCCTCTTGCAGTTGATCGTCTAGTCATGATGATCGCTGGATGAACTGTAGAAAGGAGGTTCCTTGTTTCCCATATCAACACCAGAACTCGAGTTAGAATTCGCATCCGAATCATAACCGGGCGCAGGGTGGACACCTTAGAACAGCGTGATCTCATTTCTCCAGAGCCCGCGCCTCTCTTGTGCCCGTCCACTTGACCTTCTTTCGTTGCTACATGTAGGTAGTTGATATCTCTCTCCCCAAGCGCATATTCTTTCCAGGGTTCAGAAACGTGTGGACCACAACTTCAATGGTAGATCTGGTCGGTTGAGGACTTCCCATTGTTCTGCTTTGCTTTCCTTTGTATTGTTTCGTTTGCTTCGCTTCGCATTTTTCGTGCGGATATCATCAATCACATTGGATCATACAGGGCATTTTCATTACCAACCATACAATATCTGTATCGTATCGGAGTAAAGCTGCGGCTCACCGGCGGCGGGCGGAGGGGAGGGAGGGTAGACGCATCTGGCGGACCAAAAAGCCTCCGGATCCTAGTTAGAATAGGGTAGGGTCCCTAGTCTAGCACATTGGTTCGAGTGGCCCCAACGTCTTATCATATCTCCCTTTTGTCGCGTGAGTGCTTTGTGACATTCACGCTCCCCAAAAAACAATCATCGCCCAGCTAGATTGGCTGGGCTGTAGTAGCAAAGAATAAAAGTCGGCTCAGCCTGCATCTGAATCTGCGCCGGCCCTCGCTTGGGCGGCTTCTTCTCTCTCCTTGGTCGACTGTACGGCACTTTGTTGTGCTCTAGCAGATCCGACATCCTCAGTCTTCCCTGGTAAAGGATAAGGACTGAAATCGCGACTGCTGGTGCTGAAATTCGATTGAACAGACGGATGCTTTTCGAGTGTGGCCCCGACTCCGGTTCCGGGTCCTGGGCCATTATTGCTCTGCTTGTGCGCATGACCGTTCTGTGATGGAGGAGCAGCTTCCTGACTGCCCGGCACCGGCGTGTTCAGTGAACTGTTGGCGTCGGTGGAGATAGGACTGGTCGAGTCCAAATTGTTCCCATCATCCAAAGTCACCGAGTTTAGTCCGTGAAGACCGCCCTCGATGTCCCGTACCAACCGGACAAACTCTTCAGGAACAAGACCGCTTTCGCCCGTTCGTGGATCCTCGGCGACTAACCAGCCTTGGCCGTGCCGGTAAGAGACCAGTATGATCTGCCCTTCTTTCAGAGGCAATTCGTTCTGGTGTTCGCTCTCAAAGTCGAACAATGCAACCGCCTTTCCGTGCATCTCCTCATCCGGACTGGCAATGGTAAAAGAGTAGTCTTTGGAGAAGCGCGCGTCGTCATCGGCCTCAGAATAGTCCTCTTCAGAAAATGGTTCCTCTGCGTTGTGTGGCGACCGACTACCTCCGTGAGACTGGCTGGCGAAATTGGAGTTCGAATTTGGAGCATGTTGTGGAAACAGTAACCCGTGGTTGTCATACGTGTCGACCGCCTCCCCTGGCCCGTCAGTATAGTCAGTATGACCACCACCAACCTCAACCAGTACGCCCCGATTCGGGCCGGCAGCACCCGGTGACCTTCCTCGCTCATTAGACTTATGTTTTTTGTGTCGGCTTGTAGTCACAATGGGTGATTGAATATCTTCGTCCTCGCTGTAAGGCGGTCCGCCGTCCTGGAAGGTCATCGCTGGAAGTCGATCCCGTCCCCACGACCCTGTACTTGTTTCCGATATCCACGGCGGCGTCGCCGACCAATGCACCCTAGAATCTTCCCAAGACGCAATCGCTGGGTCTGACAATCGCCGCGTCTCACTAACAGGAGTCGTCATGCCGGACTGATCCGGCGGCGGCCCGTAATGTAGAGGATGGGTCGGTGGGTACGCGAAATCGCGGACGAGTGTGTAAGGTAGACTCGAATGGAATGCTGGGAATACATGAGACGTAGGCCGAGAGGATGGGCGATGCGATCCCTTTGAATTCGTAGAAAAGGTCGACATGCGCCGCTCAACGTAGGAGGTAGGTCGTTGAGAACTCGTCCGCCGCGGAGTGGATGTCGTGGTGATCAGAGGAGTCAGAGAGGGAGGACTTGCTGTCGCCGTCGCTGCCGCCATTGGCGATGACATGTTGGGTGGTGAGGCTGTAAGGGTTGCCATCTACCACCGAACAAAACAAAACGTGCCAACCGGCCAGATGGCGCAACAACAGGCGGACCCAGGCAGAGGCACGAGGCGGCTTGACTCTTTTGAAGGCGGATGCGCGGTTGGAGGCGCCAGGGTATAGCGGGCGGCTAAGTGGTACAAGAGGTGATGGCGGCTATTGAAGACTTGGACTCATTCGGGGGTAACGAGATTCGGGAGAGGCCTTGACGGGCGCAGGTCGTGCGAAGAGGGAGTAAAGCCGACCGGCCGCTTGATTAGGCCCTCAATGCTGGGTATCTGACAAGGAATGGACGGTTGCGCGCTGATTGTCCCGAGTCGAGATTGAGAATGCGAGGATCTAAATATAGGACGGGCGAAAACGAACCACCCTGTATGGTGGATGGAGGGCGCAGAGAGAAAGCGAGGAGAACAGAATGGTACCGGGGTCAGAAGGAGAGTGCCATGCGTCGGCGCATGGTGAATGAAAGAGGAGAGAGCAGAAAGACACTCGATGGTGTCTCAGTAACAAGAAGAACCTCTGGCGAGTTGAAGTTGCTGGTGGTGAATGGGGGTGACCGACGGCGAGGCCGATGGATGGAGTGGCAGTGGTGAATGAATGAGGAATTCTAGAATCGGTGGAAGATGGTTCGGTTTTGCGGTGAGATGCAGGCATGAGAGAGCCGCAGCCAGTGGTGAAGAACGGATTCGTGCCGTGCAGAAGAGACGCTTTGGCCGTGTTTGTTCATAGAAGTTGGAGATGAATTATTGGCCGGAGCCGTCGGCGGAGCTTTACCCAATACTTGTGCCTAATGCAGCTCACGCCTGGAGCATCCCTAGCACGCTGCGACTGGGCAGCAATAGGCGGCCCGAAGTCTAAAAGGCATACCCAAAAGTGCCCAAGTCCCGCTAATCGGTGCCTGGAGCTCTGCTTGGGAAAAGACCATCAATCGCTCTAGACCAGGATCTTGACTCCACCGCAGCCGCCAGCGTTTCAACTCGGCGCCCACAGCTTTTTGGTCTTCTGCAGCTGCAGCAACAGTCACATCTTCCTTCTCTGTTCTTGAATCTCTATCTCGAATCCCGATTCTCCATCCCGCCTCGTCCCGCCTTGCGCCCCGGTCGATTCGCTATCGTATTGCTACCAAATACAGCAGTCACCGCATGATGCAGGCCATCGTTGCGTAGCCAGGACCGAACCTGCAGCGCGGAGTGAATAGGATCTTAGACAGCTGTACGTGGTTTTCGTTACGGCCTCAGTTTGCTTTACCACTGGCACTGCACTGCTTGACAACATGATGATCACAAATTTATTGGAGCTGTCCTATTTACCCATGCGGACAACCATACATACGCATTTTTCTTCTGATGTTCTTCGCACCGTGCATTTGTCTTTTCGGCATCCGCTTCGCTCGTCTCGCTGCAGTATCTGACTGACCTTGAAGAATAGACACACTATGCTCACATTGATTGAATAACATCCATACCGACCTCTCTTCACCATGTCGACCGACCCTCGACTCGCACGGCTACAGGCTCGCGCAAAAACACCTCAGGCCACGCCATCGCCGCCCCAGACACCGACACCAGCAGACGCAGCGCCGCAACCGCAACCTCCTACCTCATCTCCACCACCGCCGCTCCAGCCGCAACCGCAGCAGCAGCAAATACAAACCCAATCGGTTCCTCTATCACCGACCGCCGCAGACAACGCACCATCACAAGCATCTCCCGGAAGTCCTGATGGCAATGTCGAGGCTGCAATACCAGCACCAGCACCAGCACCAGCTACCGTGCCCACCGCTACAACCAACGAGAAAAGCGAGATCCCTTTCAAATTGCGGTTCTGCACAGTATGCGCGTCAAATAACAACCGGAGCATGGAGGCCCACCTTCGACTGTCGACCTCGGAACATCACTATCCAGTCATATCGTTTGGCACAGGGTCGTACGTTCGATTGCCCGGTCCGTCCATTTCGCAACCGCAAGTGTACAATTTCAACACGACGTCCTATACCAAAATGTACGAAGAGCTGAATGCGCAGGATGCCCGGCTTTATCGGAACAATGGCATTCTGAACATGCTGGATCGAAACCGTAACATCAAATGGGGTCCCGAGAGATTTCACGATTGGGTGGTCGGCCAAGCGAGGATGGATGCTTTGCAACGGGGGGACAAGGGCGCCGAGGGCACCGAGGGGGGTATTGTGGACGTCATCTTCACCTGCGAAGAGAGATGCTGGGATGCCGTGGTGGACAATCTGTTGGATCGGGGCGCTCCTTTGAACCGGCCCGTGCACGTGTTCAACATTGATATTAAGGATAATCACGAAGAAGCCCTGATCGGCGGAGGCGCCATCCTCGAGTTGGCCGACATGCTCAATGAGGCTGCGGCTCAAGAGAGAAAGATTCAAGGCACGGCCGGATGGGAGAATGGAAGCGGCGCCGCGAGGCAGAGTTTTGATGAACGTGTGCCTGATATCCTGGCGACCTGGCAGGAAAAGTGGCCCAATCTACCGGCGCTGTGGACACTGTCGTGGTTCTGAAGTTTTCTGTAATCGGCAAGAAAGCGATTTGTCCCTTTTGAGCAATGGCGCTGGAGGTGTTGGGAAAAAGGAAAAAGACAGTGAACACTGCATGAGACAAAGCTTGAGATGGAAATGCTATCTATGATTTATGGTTGCCTTATGATTCTCAGCAGCGTGGCCCAGTCAAGCCATGACTGCAAGGCATGCCATGCCCGAACATGACGATGTCTGTATGGTTGTATCTTTATAACTTGCTTGGGTTCTGTTTATCCTTTTCTTTCTCTTTCTGCTCCTTGAGCAATCTCTCTTTCTGCAAGACATCCTTCTTCAACGCCACCTCTACCTGTCTAGGACCCTCTTTGCTGAACTTGACCAGGACGACATAGTCCGAGTCACCCTTCAAGTTGGACGACTTCAACTCCGGGCCAGGCTTGTCCAGCGCCAGCACGGACCGACCATCCTCTCTCCCGAATTGCAATCCGATGGGACTGATGAACTTATCTTTCCAAGGCACAGGCGACCCTTCGTTCTCAATGAGATGTCTCAGCTGGGCGCGCTTTGCGAGGATCTCGTCGTGACTTTCTTTAGTCTCGTTACCAGCATCCAATATCCCCGAGATCAACCACAACAGTAAAAACTGCGGCGGAAACAAAATGATTTCACCTGACCGGGCACGACTCAACCAGTCCTTTGCCCTTCGCCATTCAGGAGCCATGGTCTCAATCTTATCGGCCGTGGCCTGGACGGACGGGTTCCCCGCCTCCTCAAGACCCACGAAATACAGATACATCTGCGTAGTGAAGCGTTTAGGGACATTAGGCGGCGTGACCCAATGCGTGAACGGGATGAGACGGTCGGTGTCGAGCACGGCAGTGGGGGAGATGGACTTCAACCATTCTGCTAATGTTGTCTTGCCGCCGTGCACGGCTTCGCGGCCTCGCTGGCGCTCTTCCCTGGATACGGGCAACAGTCTCTGCGCGTCCTTCGATGCCCGCGCTAACAAGATCCCGGTCTCTTCGAATAGTTCTCGGATCGCGCCTGTGCGGTATGCGATACTGTCTAGATGTCGTTGTATATCTGTGGGATTGGGAGCGACTTCGCCATCGGAGGACTCAAGATTACCGCCGGGAAACACGTGTGCAGATGGGAATGCCGATGATGTTTGCACTCGGTGCAGAAGAAGAATTTCGTTGGTCGGGGATACGAGGATCACGCTGGCGCTGGGGGATGCGGGTTTGGGTGCTTTGTGGTCGGCGTATTCCCGGACTTCGAATTTGGGTCGCGAGGCCATTGTGGGAAGTGGTTGGCAATGGGAGGGATGCAGGATGGGTATACTGCGTCTGCTGGTGCTGCTGCTGGTCAAAAGGAGAGTCTTGCTTGTTCGTGTCTTGTGCCTCGGTGCTTGTGTCTGTCCCCCGGTATGTAGATTACGTCGACATGTATTGGATAGGAAACCGCGTGTAGGTTCAACAATGGCCGTCCCGGAGGTAAAGGTGCTGTAACAGGCTACTCTGTCTTGGACTCGACGTACAAAGAGCAGTGGAGGCGGTTTGGTCGAACGACTGGTAAGGGTGAGCGGCAAGAGAACGAAGGTCCTAGTTCTGGAAGCGAAAGGAGAGAAGATACTCATGGCACAGTGCCAGCCATGGACCGTCAGGACCGAGGTGTAAATAGTAGCAACGTGCAGGTGATGTTGGGCCGGACCGTTCGTTGCTTGACTGGAAGTTTGGGCAAAGAGTACAAGATCCCCAACTTTCAAAACGCGGTCCCCCGTGCCCATCCCACTCGCCGCGGAGAACCGGGTCTGCGCCGAGGTACTTCTGGAGATCTTGATCTGAAGAAGCAAACGGATCCGACGGCGCGTGCTTGTCCTACTACTAGTTGTACCTCTACCAGGACGTAAGTACAGGACCCCTGACTGCGTGTACTGGGTACACGGTCCAAACTGCCCTTCCAGTTGTCTCTACTTGTGCAAAACCTTCTACGGAGGTAATCAACCGCCTACAGGCTGCAACATACAATTCATTTCAAAAGCTGGAAGTACTGTGTGTCCATTGACGGCGTGCGCCCGCTCTGTACAGAAATCATTTCGCGTAAATTCATTCAAGTGACAGCCAAGGCAGTAGATACGGTATGCAAAACCCTTGCCACCTCAAACGCCAATTACTCGCCATGCTCTGGCACGACCTGCCGTTTTCTAAGCGTACAATTTCTTGTCGAAGCTGTCCAGACCGTGAACATTGCCTTCGGCCTGAGCACTGACGGTGCGGAGCTCAAAGCGCACCTTGCCGCTGACGACGTTTTCACGTAGTTCAGTCAGACTCTTAACCCCAATGTCCTGAAGGGAGTGTTGCAGCCCGGCCAGCAGATACGGGACAAACTTGGTCACCGTGCCTCGGTCGGGAACTGCGCCAGACACACCTTGAGCGACCAACAGTCTGTCGCCCTCGGAGAAGTATCTCGCGGTACCGGCGTTGCTGGCCTTGGAGTCCTTGGCACCACCACCGGCCTTCTTGTCTTCCATGGCATCGATGCTGCCCATTCCTCTATAAGCCTTGACGAGCTTACCTTCACGGCTCACAAAGTAGTTTCCAGGAGACTCGGTGGTACCGGCAAGGAGACCACCCATCATGACAGCAGATGCGCCCACGGCAAGCCCCTTGACAATGTGACCCACGTTCTGAATGCCACCATCGGCAATGCAGGGGACACCGAAGCGAGAGGCAAAAGACGCCACGGAAAAAACTGACGTGGCCTGAGGACGACCCACGGCCATGACTTCCTGCGTGATGCAGGCACTGCCGCTGCCCATGCCAATTCTCAGGCCATCGGCACCGGCAGCGATGAGATTCGCCGCTTGCTCACGAGTCACCACGTTTCCAGCGATGACGTCGAGTTGCGGATAGGTCTCCTTGACATACTTGAGCATCTCGATTTGATACATGCTGTTGCCTTGGCTGCTGTCCAGAACCACAATATCAAGTCCAGCGTCAACCAGTTTCTGCAGTCTGATCTTGTCCTCTGGTCTAGTACCAATAGCCGCCGCAGCAATGAGCTGCTTCGAGTGGGGCAATTTCGAAGCCAGGGGGTAGTTCAGGTTCTTGAGGAGATCGGAACGCGACAACAGAGAGACTAGGTTACCGTTGCTGTCAACAATGGGAAGCTTTCCCTTTCGTGATTCGCGAAGGACAGTGTTGGCTTCCGCCAATGTAGTCCCAGCAGGTGCGGTGATCAAGTCTTTCGACATGACCTCTGTAACCAGATCATCCGGGCGAGGATGGAACTGGATATCGCGAGTTGTGACAATGCCAATCAACTTGGACTTGAGTTGGCCGTTTTCTGCGCGTCAATCAGTCAGCGAGTGCAAAACACTAGAATTGGCGGATAGGCAGGTGGTGTCAAGCGTTCTCAGACAGAAATCTCCATAAGTTCCCCATTGCAAGTTCATGCTGCGGATGAACGAAAGTTTAAAAGGGTAAATAGTTTTGGACATCATCGAACAGGGTGTGCTAAGTGTTTAACGGGTCAACATACCGGTAACCGGAAACCCTCCAAATCCCCATTTTTCCTTAAGTTCTTTGGCCTCGCCAACAGTGGTCTTGGGTGAGAGCACGACGGGGTCTGAAATGAAACCGTTCTCGTATCTTTTGACCTTACGGACCATTTCCGCCTGATCATCGGCCGAACAGTTGTGATGGATGACACCCAGTCCTCCCAGAAGAGCCATATGGATGGCCATGGAATCTTCCGTCACAGTGTCCATAGGAGAGGACAGAAGGGGAGTCTTGAGCGAAATCCGCTTGGTGATGGGAGAATCAAGGGTCACTTCGGACGCGGCGAAGCCTGCACGAACAGCGTCAGGAACAAGCACCACCAAGACATCAGTTGCAAGGCGTACCAATGTACCCAGGCAAGATGAGGAAGTCGTTGTAGGTCAAGGCGCCGTTTTTGGCCGAATCGAGGAGGGTGTGAACATCGAGTCCATCAGGAGTAGGGTACTCGGCCTTCAGGACTTCGACCGCTTTGCGGTTGTCGAGTTTTTCGACGTTTCGGTTGAGGGAAGGGCCATCTCTGGCAACGTCGCCGTTGGTGATAGGCATATTGAAAAGTTATTTGAGTATAACTACAACAGGAACCAGTTACACGGGGCCTGCTGGGGTCAAAGGTGACCGAAAGAAGAGGAAAAAAAGATTCAGGAAAATGTCGCGATCCTAAAGTATGAAACTTTTTCGCAGCGGAAGCGGGGGATGCCGCTAGTATCTTGGCTTTTTATATGCAAAAGCTCTGTATTGCGGAGTGACAGTAATCATCCCACACGACACTGCACGGCACTGCAAGTCACTACGAGTATAAGCTTCACAGATTGTGATCTTATGTACTCCTTGCAGCAAACATCTGTGTGCGTGATATGCAAACAGCTGAAGCCCAGTCACTGCCAGTGACCGGTACCTTTGCAGGGATAGGGAGGACCAACTACAGGTGAGGCTATGCCGTGTGCCAGTGAGCCAGCATTATCGGTGCCTCCTTCACCTGGCTTTGAGGGTCAAGCACTCCCAAGTCACTCACGTTGCAGTTGTAGATGCGCAAGGTGTAGTTGCACACTATTTCAAGTCCTATCCAACACTGCATCATCCAGGATGTTGAACAATTGGGCATGTTGATGCGGAATCCCTGTTTGAGGCGCTCTTTATGCCCGGCTCGCGTGCTGCAGCCTATCGAGTCTTGCCGTTCCTTGTCTGTACCACTGCGGTTGCCCACTCCCACTGGCTGGTCAAGCCACACTAGCCCATTTCTGGCCCGTGTAAACAGTTGCCCATCTTAATAGTAATAACCCACCTCATCATTGTGCTCTCGCACGCTGCGGTATTACTGTACAAGCCCTGCACTGCATGGGAAGAGCTTTGCTGCTTCTGCTTTGTTGATTGTTGTCTGCATCCCGTAATTTTGGCTGCAAGCTCCCTTACACCGCGTCTTACATTGCAAACATTGGTTGCAAACTCCTTCCCATGTCAACCTGAAAGGCTTCGAGAATGCGACCCAAGTCCCGACCAAGATACGAACCAGACCTCCAGTATTTGACATCGCACTTAAGGCACCGGAATGTCGCACTACGCTCTTCCTCTACGCAAAACACAGACAGACAACCACTACGCTCTTCCCCAGCGGCAGACGTCAGTCACCTCGACAGTGTCCTCCGCCTACTCCGCGGCATCGAGCGCTTATCTCCCCAGCAGGGCCAGCACGATAACCTCCACAAATTCCAGCTTCTACTCTAAGGGATCACCTACGCACAAGAGGGGGGCCAGTGAGGCGGGTGACATGAGTCCTGCTCGAACATACGGAGGACGCAGTAGTGTGGAAAACAGTCCTGACCATCTCTACCGCAATGTCCGCCAAACTCTGCGGCCACTTCCGCAAGCTCCGTCTCCGAAAGGCACCTCGAATGCTCGAAGACCTAGTGGCCAGCATGTTCGCGCCCACACCATCGACCGCTTCCCACAAAGCCATTCGGAAGACCCGTTTATTGAGAAACATCTACATGAGCACCATCACGAGCCAAGCCAACCAAGGCCACACCTACATCATAGCGTCACGAGTCCTCATGCCACCGCGTTCAAAGCTCCAGATATACAAGAGTTGCAGAAATCCTCCACGTCACACCTAAGAACATTGTCAAGATTTGCCCAAGATGGTGATGTCGAAGAGTTCGGGATCACAGCACCGGGACATTCGGTGGTCGGGCTGCAAAATCGGCGCCAGCTCAAGCGCACCGACTCAGTGGCGCCAGGTAGTCGTTCGAAAGCTAAGAGCTACGGTTGGGGCGAAAGAAACTGGATGGACAAACAGAGACAGTTCCTACAGGCCTACGAATACCTCTGCCATATCGGGGAAGCCAAAGAATGGATCGAGGACATCATCAACAAGCCCATTCCTCCCATTGTGGAACTCGAAGAGGCACTGCGCAATGGAGTGACTTTGGCTGAGATCGTACAAGCCTTTCACCCTGATCAGGTGTTGAAGATTTTCCGCCATCCCAAATTACAGTACAAGCATTCCGACAACATCGTTCTATTCTTCCGCTTTCTCGAAGAAGTTGGCCTACCGGACCTCTTCCGCTTCGAACTGATTGATCTTTACGAGAAGAAGAATATTCCCAAGGTCATATATTGCATTCATGCCCTGTCATGGCTTCTGTACCGCAAAGGAATGGTGGACTTCCGAATCGGAAATTTGGTAGGCCAGCTCGAGTTCGAGCATCACGAACTGGAGCAAACTCAGCGCGGCCTCGACAAGGCTGGCGTTAGTATGCCTAGCTTTTCGGGAATGGGTGCCAGTTTCGGAGCTGAACCCGAACCCGAACCTGTTGAGTCAGAGGAGGAAAGGATAGCACGAGAGCTCCATGAGCAAGAGGCGGCTATCGTGGACTTCCAAACCCAAGTTCGAGGAGCACTGGTTAGATTACGACTTGGAGACATGATGCAACAGCTATGGGACTCGGAAGATGCCTTGATTGACCTCCAGTCACGTATCCGCGCGGAGTGGACTAGACAGATTGCCGGGTATCGGTTGGACATGCAACGGTTTGCGACAAGTCTTCAGGCAGCAGCTCGGGGCTTTCTAGCACGTTCTGCACAAAAGAAGAAGCAGCAACATTGGAAGTCAAGGGAGAAAGAAATTTTGAAACTCCAGAGCCTTTTCAGAGCAGGCAAGGTGCGGACGGAATCTCGAACACTCAAGTCCCATGTCCGCAGACACGACGCAGGCATTCGAGACCTTCAGGCAGCCATTCGAGGTGCGCTTTCAAGGCGCGACGCCTTTGACCAATATGAAGCGACGAGGACGGCTGAAAATGAAGTTGTCGCTTTGCAAGCCAATATCAGAGGTATGCTTGCCCGGATACAAGTTGAGAGAACCCATGAAGTTCTCGAAAGACAATCGCGGCAGATAACGCAGGTCCAATCTTGCGCCCGGGCACTGCTCGCCCGTCGTTCTCATGGCAGGCTCCAAAACGCCCTCCATGACTTCTCGCCAAAATGGACTTCACTGCAAGCTGTGATTCGAGCCAGCCAGACCCGGAGGGAACTGGCGGCGCTGAAGCGTGCCCTACGAGCCGAGTCTGCATCTATCAGTCAATTCCAGGCCGCCCTGAGAGGCGCAAACACTCGAGAGAAGCATAACTTGTTGAAGCTCTTATTGCTGAGGCAGTCATCCGCCACCATTCCAGTCCAAGCTTCGATTCGAGGTTTCTTGCTGCGCGGTCGGCTTGAAAAGCAGAAGAAACTGTTGGCTTTGCAGACTCCCAGAATCGTGCAACTACAGTCCTTTGCCCGAGGTGCCATTTTGCGGTTACAAACTGCAGATACGCTCACCCAACTGGAGGAGAGCCAAGACAAGGTGGTGCTGGTGCAAGCGGTTGTTCGTGGAATGCTCTGTCGGGGTCGAGTAGCAGACTTCCTGAGCGAGTTGGAAGCACACGAGGAATCTATCATCGATTTACAAGCAGCAATCCGGGCAGCAGCTGTACGCACCCGGTTCGCAGAGAGGAAGCGCTATTTCAAGGAGAACATGGACAAGGTTGTCAAAATCCAAAGCGTGGTCCGGGCGAAAATCCAAGGCAAAGCCTATAAAAGCCTGACTTCTGGCAAAAACCCACCCGTTGGAACACTGAAAGGATTCGTGCACTTGTTGAACGACAGCGACTTTGACTTCGAAGAAGAGATCGAGTTCGAGCGTCTACGAAAGACTGTGGTTCAGCACGTCCGTCAAAATGAGCTTGCAGATCAGTACATCACTCAACTGGATATCAAGATCGCTCTTTTGGTGAAGAACAAGATCACTTTGGACGAAGTCGTGAAACATCAGAGACATTTTGGCGGCCATGTGGGTGCTCTACTACCAAATTCTGATATTTCTTCTAAGGATCCGTTCGACCTGAAAGCCCTCAACAAGACGTCTCGCCGCAAACTTGAACACTACCAAGAAATGTTCTTCTTGCTTCAAACGCAACCACAGTATCTGTCAAGGTTGTTCAGGCGCATTCGAGAGCAGGCCACGGCTGAAAAAGAGTGTGACCGCATCAAACATTTAGTGATGGGATTGTTTGGATACGCGCAGAAACGAAGAGAAGAGTACTATCTCGTGAAATTAATCGTGAGGTCTGTCAAGGAAGAGATCGATTGCTCCATGTCTCTTCAAGACTATCTCAGAACGAATGCATTTTCCAACAAGCTCTTTGCAGCCTACAGCAGATCTCCTCGCGACCGCAAATTCTTGCGAGATGTCATCGGCCCGATGGTCAAGGAGAACATCATTGACAACGCTACATTGGATCTCGAGAGCGATCCTCTTCAGATTTACCTATCCGCCATTAATAATGAGGAACTGCGGACTGGTCGACGAAGTCAAAGAGATCCCAATGTCCCCAGAGAAGTGGCCATCCGAGACCCAGAAACCCGTGCGACGTTTATCGCACATATGCAAGACCTGCGAGACATCACAGATCAATTCTTCCTCTGTCTGGAAGACTGCTTGCATAGGATGCCATTTGGTGTCCGGTTCGTGGTGCAACAAACCCAGGAATACCTCCTAGCCCGATTCCCTGGGGAGGATCCCGAGTTTGTCCTTCAACTAGTAGGACAATGGCTCTGGCGCAATTACCTCCAACCCGCCCTCGTGGAACCAGAGAAGTTTGGTGTTGCTGATCGAGCAATGACTCAAGAACAGAAACGAAACCTTGGAGAGATTGCCAAAGTCTTGAATCAGGCAGCCTCTGGGCGTGAGTTCGGGGGAGACAATGTCTACCTCCAGCCGTTGAACAACTATGTGCGCGAGGCTATCGGTCGCTTCCGAGTCCTCTGGAAACATGGTAAGTCCTGCATTACAATGAAAAGTTTTGGCTTGGCTAACGACGGAACAGTTATCTCCATACCCACAGCGGAAGAACATTATGACATTGACGAGTTCAACGACCTGTATGCCAAGACGAAGCCGACCTTGTACATCAAGATGTCGGACATTTTCTCGATACACAAGCTGTTATCCCACGAGATCAGTACCGTCTGTCCCAGCCAGGACGACATCCTTCGCGATATACTTCGAGAGTTGGGTAGCGTCCAAAGTAACGAGAGCGAGCTCCGAGGCGTCAGCTCCAGCGAAATCAGTCTGACATTGAGCCCCAAGTTCCTCGATGTGGAAGATCCCGATGCAGATGTCAAGGCGTTGTTTACCGAGACCAAGCGGTGTGTTTTGTACATCATCCGTGTACAATCAGGAGCCAATCTGCTTGAGATATTGGTGAAGCCCATCTCTGAGGAGGACGAAGAAAAGTGGGAAGCACTGGTACGAGAAGAGCTGCGGCCCGGTAACAGGCGGCATGGGGCGTACGCAGATGCCAGCAGCCACCTTGACATCAGCGCATTGTCGTACCGGGATCTCAAACGGATTGCTTTGGAAAATGTTCTGCAGCTGGAGTCGATAGGTCGGCTGACCAGGACGAATCATTATCAAGACCTACTCAATGCCATTGCAGTCGACATACGGACCAAGCACCGTCGAAGATTGCAACGGCAGAGAGAATTGGAGAATGTCCGAACCACCTTGGCACGGCTAAACGAGCAAGCCGTGTATCTCGAACAACAGCTCAAGACGTACAACGACTACATCGAGCAGGCGATGGTGACTCTTCAGAACAAGAAGGGCAAGAAGCGATTCGTCATGCCGTTCACCAAGCAATGGGATCACGAAAGAGAACTTCAACGATCTGGACGGTCTTTCAAGTTCGGCTCATACAAGTACTCGGCACGCACGCTTGCGGACAAGGGAGTCCTCGTCCATTGGCGAGGGTACAACGAGCGGCAATGGGACCGAGTGGACCTGACTATTTCTTCCAATGAAGTCGGAGTGTTCACCATCGACGGCAGTTCGGGTAACATGATGATTCCCGGCGCGAATGCCCAAGTCCCGCTGGATGATCTGTTGCAGGCACAGTTCAACAACACGCAGTTTCTGGAGTTTTTCGAGGGCGCGCTCAGGGTCAACGTCAACTTATTCTTGCATTTGATCATGAAGAAATTTTATAATGAATGAGTGATGAATCGAATCGAATTGAATCAAAGCATATGCATACTCCCAGTTAGTTCGGCGGAAAGGGTCTCGGGGGCGCGTTTTCAATGGTTTGGAGAGCAGCACAGGCTGGTACCACTGTAGACGCTTGGAAATTGTTGTCAAGGCGAGTACATAGGTGATTGTGAGCGCTGCTGTCTAGAAGCTGCGGTCTGGAGAAGTCAAGAATACAATCATAGAGCCATTGGTGTCTTGTCAATGCTTTTCTACCGGTACTTGATCCGTAGCTGGGAGTATCCGTCGTACTAGTAGGAATGTGTTGTAGCCTTGCCGTACACGACGCGTGAGGGATGTGAGCCTTGCGAGTGTTGATTCCTCGGCATGCTGAGGCCTGGCTCCGACGCGTTCAAAGTTGTGCGCCTAGGCACCTACAGTATAGTACCTAGGTACCTTATCCACTCTACAGTGTAGACCGATACTTCTAGTACGAGAACTTGAGGTACCGTACGCATGTAGTAGGTACGTATGTATGGCAAGCCTCAGGACCCTAATATCAGTCTTTTGGTCATTATTGCACGGATTGCATTGGCACTGGCACTGTCGGATGGAGTTTTCGTACCCGGTTCCCACGGATATCACTGCCACTGCCATCGTGACCCGCGGAGTAAGGAGTATCTTTATGAGAGTGACCTGCACCGGCACCGGTACAAACGCGAATACGAACATCGACACTGACAGCGTACCTGACATTGACATCGACATCGACATTGAAACAGCAAGTCAGTCTCGTATAGGTACCTAGGCATGCACGGAGTTAACGACCGTTGAAAAAACCTCGTATTGACTACTGCACCTAACGTACCTAACTACCTACCAGGAGTTGGGTAGGAACAGGATGGCCAGGGAGCTAAGGTACCCTTCGGAGATGAGAGCCGCTCTGTGGCCCTAGTCCTTGGAAGCTGTATGTACTCGACAAGAAGTGGCAGGGAGACAGTTTGCTGCCAGTAGCTACCACGGACATAATGTATTTATGGTTTAGGTTTGGTGCACACCGGCAGCCCACCGCAGTGCAGCACAGGACAGGAACTTGAACAACTCCAACTTACGGGAAGCACTGGCCGGACTGTGTTCATCGGTCGGCTGTAGCGTGGCGTGGCGGGATGGGCTTGTGGTGGCTTGTTCTGCAGTTGCGAGGGCCCGTCTTCGAGAGCCTTGCCTTGTCGTGATACGCTGGGTGAGGTTAGTGTGGAGGAGGATGATTTCGAAAGGTAGCTACCTGATACGGCTGTTCAATGCATTGCACGGAGTACAGCCATAGGAGTGGTCCATTGCGCTCCAAGGATGCTTTGTCAGATGAGGATTGGATATGGGGATCATACCTTGGCTCCTACATGTCGTACATTCCTCCTCTTGGAAAGGGATGGATAGTTGACTAGGTACCTGAGGTAGGTCGGTTGGGGGACGCCACGTCCAAGTAGGTATCGAAACAAACCTCGACACATACCAGGTACACGTACCTGGTATCTATCAGTCGCCATGTTCAGTCGGTAGAATTGAGTTTGGAACGCATAATCATGGACATGATATCGATGGCGGGGTGGGCCAGCCTCTCCATCTGTGCCTGTGCCGCTTGAAGCAGACGCCACCTCGCAACGGTCTGACTTGCCGTTTATTAGGGTGTCTCGCGATGGATCCCTTTCGTCCCGTTTCCTGGAATATGGGTCAACACGGCACGGGAAACGTTTGGAACGGGCTCCATGCATCATTGCATGCCAAAGCATGTCAGTGCAAATCTAAAGCGTCCGCCGTACCTAAGGTAGGTAAGGTAGACAGGAAACCTTATCGGCATCACGGTCAGGATGCTTCAATGCCTGGTGGCGCGTCCACTGGAAGTGTTGTACGTTATAATTGATCGATCGATCGACGCGGTACACAACTTGCAGCATGCCATCGATAGCCGTGTTCTTGGGGCTCAGGAGGTCAATGACTGGCGTTGATTGGCTCTTGATCAACTTACTGTGGTATGTACCTGTATGCTTGCATTTGACTTACATCCATTGAGGCAGTCGCATTTTTTCGAGGAATGTCGTGTGCTGTGCTCGATTTGACAGCTTTCATCTGTCAGAGGTGCCATGCCACTGCAGGAGATCGCAGAGAAGCATCCAGACTCGGATGCTTTGCTGATCAATACCAAATGTGTCGGCGGAGGAGGGCGTTCCGTATACAACGTTGTAGACGTGATGTCGTGGAGGTGATGCCAAGTAGTTTGCTGGAATGCAGTGTGCCAGTGCTGGATGCCATATCAGACGATGTTGGCTCGAAAAAGACATAGTACGACGTAAACACTCAAGACGCGTCGAGCACACCACACCGCGTCTGATGGACGACGATGGAATCGGACGGAGTTAAGACCATAAAGTGTCGACTGCGAACTATAAGCACGAGCCAGTCCAAGGATCAAGGAGCCGGTGGCAGACAAACACGTGTGGCGCGAGATCGTGGGATCGGGCGTTCGAGCGCGACTTGCCACGAACGACATGGCCTGGAAATTGCAGGTGAGGCATGTCACTAATCGGGATCACATCAGAGTGTCGGATGACTTGTTTTTGACAGCACGGCAAGCCACCCCAAGGAATCCGGCGATCGAATGGACAAAATTCGGTTTGGCCGTGCTTTACAAAGTGCTCGCCGTGAGAGGCGTCATCCTCTGCGTCCTGGCTAGTATAGTATGTATGTGAAAGCTCCAGCGCACACGAGGAAAGGGGTGTGTGAAAAAGGTACAGCACAGACCAGGCTGGTACACAGCCTTGTCAGGGGCTGAAGTGAGTTTTCGTAGACTTCATGAACTTGGTGAAGAAGAAACTCGCTGGCTAGGATATGAGCCCAACGGGAACGGAGAGACAGGTGCTCAACATAATCAACCTCTGGAACCGAGATCGATCAAAGCCCAGTCTCCCGATTTCGAGCCTAACATCCGTCCTGGTTGACATACGGAGACGTCAATCAAAGTGGCCCAGATGCCCGGGAAGAAATGGTAAATGCCAGTGCGTTATGAACCAAACTGCCAATAGACCATGCAGGAGGCTTGCTTTCCTTGCGCCAAGTGACGTGCCTTGAACAGGCGTTGACCGTGTGGCTTCTTGGTGGAGACAGTTTGTACGAACTGCTTGTATTTTGTGCCGAGTTCAAGTTCCACGGTGCGTCCTGCTGGATACCTGGTACCTTAATCGTTTTCTGTGTGACCAGTAGGATGTCGAGGACCAATTCTATGGTACGAGTCATGGGTGTTGACAGCTTTACACGTGAGGCTCCCCCTTGCCTCGGATTGCAACTCTCTGTACAGACGATCTGCGATTGTGGCCCAGGGGTAACCAACTTTCTGGAGATGTATCCACCCAGCCATCCCGCCGTCGTCTGTGCTCGCTGCGGTGCTGGTATTCATGCTTGCAAGAGGCTGCGCGCCCAAGGAGACCGGCGCTGATGATCCTGGCGTGCTATCACGGGCACTTCGGGAAGGCTGACGAGAATGAGACCGGGTGGTGGTGGTGGGACGAAAAGGACTGGATATGCCAGCCGGTTGTGCTTTGCTTTGGGTTCTTGATAAGTCGCAAAGAACAGAGACAATCATTCAGAATCTCCTCTGGCCAGAGACACCAGTGTAGCCTTCCATTCCTTTAGCTTTATGGTGTTGGTGTTGTGTATACCACATTGCCTACTTCAACCATCACTCTCTTTGATATACTGCCACTGGCTGTGCCTCTATCGACCCGGAGGAGAGCTCCTCTATCCGTTCCTTGACACTCTCGCATCATGTCTCGTTTTGGCTATCCTTCAACGCCGACGCCCACACCGACCGACAGCTGGTCGTCCTATTTCGATTCCTGGAGATGCGAAGACAAAGAGATGGCCGCCGTCGAGCCGGTGATTCTGGACCAGTACGACGACCTACACCCCGACAGCCTTCAGGTCAAGTTCAATAATGCCAACTTCGACCTGGACTGGGAAATGGACAATCTGCAGGACGGCTGCTCGCCATTGCCGCCTTTGCTTTCCTCAGGCTCGGTTGCGACTACGCGGAGATTGGACGACGCATATTGGAGACCGTCGCGACAGGGGCAGCGACAGGGACAGGACTTGAACGACGATGGTCGTGTTGCTTACCGAGTGTGTCGTGGGCCCAATGACGTCGACATGGGAATGCAGACGGCGACGGAGATGGACATGGAGATTGATGAAACGGGGATGGATCTGGACCTGGACCTGGACCGCGATATCAAGTGTCAGTATCATCAATGCCCGTGGCCCACAATGCCGATGCCACGACAGCGACAACGACAGCCTCGGACAGCGGCGTGGCTGGGCGACACGGGCACCAGCACAAACTTCAGGTTGAACAGCAGAACCTCAAGCTCCGATTTTGGCAACACAGCGTCTTCCGGTACGAGAACGTCGACAGCCGCAGGCACTCGCACTCTCTCTGGCACCGCGGCGAGATCGCAACGGTGGGCACGAGCATCATCGTCAGCGGCACGATCAACGGGGGTCACTGTGTCCGCAGTGCCTGCAGCGCCCGCGCGGAGCCAGCTTATAGGCGACCTCGCCTGGACACCAACCCTGGACCAAGCGCGCACAGGCACCGATCTGCCCGCTAATCACGACGCTGTAAGTGGCATCCCAGCACCTTTTCCTTCCCAAGTGGCTTTTCCTCCCTAAATCCTGCGGCCTGGTTCTTGCTGTGCCCCCACCGTCGACATCATCGCTGGCATCATACCTGGAAGATCATCGTCATCGTCGTCGGCACCATTGATCAATGCCCCCCAGCACGCCCGCAGCGCCGCCCTTAACCCTGCCAATTGCCAATTGCCAATTCAAGTTTGGGTTTGGGCAGGCTGCCTGTTCCCCATTATCTGCCCACCGCTGCATCTGATTATTGTCTGCCGCCTCCCTTGTAGCGTGCGAACTGGAGCCTGAGCCTGAGCCCTCCGCCGCCGTCGCCCGCCCACTGCCAGTGCATTATTGCAGCATCAACATCAGCATCACTCATCAGCTACTGTATCAGCATCATCCACTGCCAGTGCATCACGCTGCTACTACTATTACTTGCTGCCCGGCACTGGAGCTGTGGCCGTGGCCTTTTGCTCTCATTCCCACTCCCGCACCCCTACAGTGATCCTCATCATTGTCCGCTTTCTCATTCTTTCTATCTCCTCTCACACTACCTCCACGCCTTCACACGTTCTCTCTATCTCTGCTCTGTGCCTTTGCAGCCTCTCCTATTCTGCAATACGGGCATCACGAGCAGACCTCACCCGAATAGTTAGTTGGCGTGTCATCAGTCATAACCTTCCGCTGAGAAGTTGTGCTGACCACGCCACTATTCTTTGTCCCATCTTTGGCCCTTCACCTTTCTTGGGATAGTCGACATCATCCCAACTCCACCGCCAGTGCCGCTTGTGCTCTGGTCCCAGTCGCTTATTCATCCTCAGCCGGGGCGCCCCAAGACGATCTCGACCAGTCTCTAGCCCGCCGCACTTTCCACTCGCTGCGCAGACCAGGCCACTCATCTCTCACCAACCCGTCACCACCAGTTTCCATATTCAAATCTCCCTCTGCCCTGCACCGTCATTATCACGTCCGCCTCATTTGTCATCTGCTGGCGCTGGGCTCCCTGCTCTTCAGACGTTCCTCTCCTCTACTCTTCCTTCGCCGACCGTTGTTCAAGCCCTCGGAGCCGTCGCTAAAATGAGCACAATCCAGAATCTCAAGAATTTCATACGTCATGGCAAGCAAGCCAGAGTCGCAGAACCTCCTCGCGATCAACCAACAACCAACGTCTCTCCTATACATGCCCAACAGCAAAAATACCATCACGGCATAAGCGAGCCTGCGGTCGGTCAGCGACAACTCCAACAGCACGTGCAGCCTCAGCCAGGCGAGTATTCCGCCGCTGCCGTAGACAACCGCAATGTCGCCGCACAAGCCGGTGGTGCCGCCGCCAATGTCGCAGGCAAGCATCAGAAGATTCAGGCAGAGATCGAGAAACTTGTCGCCGAAGAAAGAGAGCAGGCCAGCAAAATGCCCAAATACCCCGGCCTTGAAAGATACATACTGCTGGAAAAGATGGGCGACGGTGCATTCAGCAATGTGTACAAGGCGCGGGATACTCAGACCGGCGATGATGTTGCCATCAAGGTCGTCCGGAAGTTTGAAATGAACTCGAATCAGGTATGCTTAAAAGTTATCGTGCATTGCCTGCTCTTGATTGCTGTTATTGCCCCATCCCCGTCTCATTCGTCCTAACCATTTCCTGTTCTCTCTGTACTCGCTTCTTCATTTGTTGCAAAGCGCAAAACCAACTTTTCTTCTAACCTAGGGCGATGCTCATCTTCATCCGAATTTCAAAAAGCAACCAAAGGGCGTGGAGGTGCGCACATCCTTTCTGTCGCTCAACCCCTACCTTTGTCTCCTATTTATTTACTTTCATTATCCGGCTGGTTATTACCGCTCCGCGTTCGTAGACTAACTTTTTCCCCAGCGAGCCAACATTCTCAAAGAGGTGCAGATTATGCGCCAACTGGATCATCCCAACATTGTCAAACTCATCGATTTCTCCGAAGCACGGCAGTATTACTACATCGTCCTTGAGCTGTGCCCCGGCGGAGAGTTGTTCCATCAAATTGTTCGCTTGACGTACTTCAGTGAAGATCTCAGCCGTCACGTCATTACGCAAGTTGCCAAGGCTTTACGATACCTGCACGAAGAGTGTGGTGTTGTCCATCGGTACGTTGAGTGTAGATTTGTCTGGTACCACGGTTTACTGACTTCGTCTGCAGTGATATCAAACCAGAAAATCTCCTTTTCTACCCCATTCCCTTTATTCCCACACGAAACCCAAAACCAAAAGGCCCGGATGATGAGGATAAAGCCGATGAAGGCGAGTTCATCCCCGGTGTCGGTTCTGGCGGCATTGGACAGATCAAGATTGCCGATTTTGGCCTTTCCAAAGTCATCTGGGACTCGCAGACTATGACGCCTTGCGGCACTGTTGGTTATACGGCGCCAGAAATCGTCAAGGATGAGCGTTACAGCAAGTCTGTCGACATGTGGGCCTTGGGGTGCGTTCTTTACACCCTACTGTGTGGATTTCCTCCTTTCTACGATGAGTCAATCCAAGTTTTGACGGAAAAGGTCGCCCGCGGACAATACACCTTTTTGTCCCCCTGGTGGGATGATATCTCGAAGTCCGCCCAAGATCTCGTCTCTCACCTACTCACAGTCAATCCTGAGAAACGTTACACCATCGATGAGTTCCTGGCACATCCTTGGATTCGTAACACTTCTGAACCCACTTATGCCGCTGCAGATGCTCCTCCCTTGGCCACTCCCCTTGCAGTCCGACAGAAGCAATGGGCACAGGCGGGCAATGTCCCTGCCGATGCGTATGCGCTCGGGACGCCGGTCACTCCGGGCAAACGAGCCGACTTCCGATCTCCTGGTGCTCTTAACCTTCGCGAGGTCTTCGACGTCGGTTATGCCGTGCACCGCCAGGAAGAAGAAGCAAAGAGAAGAAAGAACTTCAAGCAAGGCTACCGAGGAGCGGGTGTGCCCGGTGGCTTGAACCCGTTGAACGAGGATGATGATGCCGAGGAGGAAGAGTATGATGAAGAAGTCTCGAGCAAAGTCCCCAAGGCACAGCAACCCGCCGACGTCTCCAGCATGGAAACGAAAATGCGCCAGACGAATCTTGGGACCCAGCCGTCGTCGGCTGCGCAAGCACGTTCGGCTGCTGCTCCCGCTCGAAGTCAACACCACACCAACCAGCAACAAGAGCGAGGCTACGGTCAACACAGTGCTGCCGTCGCGGCCGCAGCCCGGCAAAGCGTTGGACGGCGAAACAAGCAACCGTTTGAGCTCAGCTTGGACAATTCGACGCTTTTGGGCCGGAGAAATAAAGGAGCCAGGCACGACCAAGTGCAGCCCTCGAAATTGCGGGAACAGTTGAGCGTTCGATGATTGCAGCTGGCAAGAATGGGGCGAAAGAGTTGCCGGACTATGGTCTTTGAGAACAGGGATTCGTAGAAGGGCTACGGGCCAGATCAATCGTCTAGACTGCAGACTGACTTGAAGCATTTGGCGTTGCTGGGGTTAGTTGGGCTTGTTTGTTAGTGTTTTTGGCGGCATTGTGAGCACAGAGGCAACGCAAGGACGAGAGTTTGCTAGGCGGCAACAACATGATGACTCTAGAACACGAAGATGGCTGTTCTGTGGTCGAAAGCCTGCCATTAGACATATGATGAATGTACCAATATGACCTGAACAAGGACGGCAGAGTAGTCGTATACCCACAGTCTACTAGTACAGTATGTTGCCAGTAAGCTCAGTGCCGTGACCGCGCCCGTGTTTAGATGGCTGATTGTTGTTTAGAAACCTGGTAGCTACCTAAGTAATTGTCGGGTACTTGGGCACAGT
The DNA here is from genome assembly GCF_000230625.1 of Exophiala dermatitidis NIH/UT8656. NCBI lineage: Eukaryota > Fungi > Ascomycota > Eurotiomycetes > Chaetothyriales > Herpotrichiellaceae > Exophiala > Exophiala dermatitidis. The sequence continues at coordinate 114,684 of NW_008751649.1, read as the reverse complement.
ATCTTGTCAGGAGCCCACAGGATCATCATACGGACCTCACTAACGAAGATCGTGGAATATACGACCTGCCACGCTTGATATACGCCTTGAACATTTGTCAGCGCTGCCCGGGTGTCTTTCTGAGTACCATATTATTAGGTAATCCGCGATGCCGCAATTCGACGCAATTGATGCTCGGACCGAGTTGCAACACCGACGTAGGTACTTTTTACATACAAAATTGTGCTGTACGCCGCCTCTATACGCGCCGCCGCGGAGTTGACCGCATTCGTGCTTTTTCTTTTCATGTACGAACCTCTTCCATCGTCGTACCGGTCGGTGTGTGTTCTCTCTCTCGTCGGTGGTCGATATTCTTTTGCTGCGAGCCTCTGCAGGAGAAAGGTGAAGTTGCTCTCGAGACACTCTATATATAACCCACTACTGCTGTCCTCGGAGTTCTATCTCGCCCTTTGAGTTCCGTGTCCAAACAACTTGAAGGCGCAAGTATCCGGTCGGAGTCCAGTCCAAATTGCCGTGATTCGCCCGTGCCGTATCACAACTACGGAGCCAGGTACCTATAAGATACTTTTATCAGTCGATGACCTTCCACTCCACTGATAAGCCGCCTCGCGGAGCGCCCCAGGACCCGGCTGAGAAGGCAAGCCATCTCAATCCAGCGGCAAACGTGCCAGACCAAACCCTACCGCCGTCAAATAGGACCGCGGCCGCTGCGGATCCCGAAAAACAATCATGTCAGGGCGCTGAAGGGACGCTTGGAGCCGCAGATACGGCAGGCGACCGCAACTTCAAGGAGCAGTCATGCATCACCGCAGAATCCAACCATGACTCGGAAGAACTGTCTTCCTGTGGTCGCCCCGTCGCTCTGTCCCGGCAGAACACGAATGGCTCGGTCGCTGCCGCACCGTACACATCCTACAGCTGCGAGTTGGAAAGGCCTCACAGCCGTGAGCGGCCTCGATCCACACATCTTCGTCGCCCCTCCTCGTCCACTTCTGCGTCCACGGCGGATGACGACGCAAGTAGTTATGCCAATGTTAGCAGGGTCTCGACTGATGCATACGGCAACACGTATCCCGAAGGAGGACGGATAGCGTGGCTTTGTGTGTTCGGCTCCTTCTGCGGGCTCATGAGCGGCTTAGGGTAGGGCTGTTGTTTCGTTTGAGCCGGAAGAATGAGACTCACTGACAACTGGACAGGATGATGAACACTCTCGGTACATACCAAGCATATCTTTCCACCCACCAGTTGCGTGATCACAGTTCGAGCACGATCGGTTGGATCTTTGGCATCTATGCATTTTTGTCCTTCGTTTTGGGAATCCAGATAGGTCCCATCTTCGACGCAAAAGGCCCTCGGTGGCTCGTCCTGAGCGGATCAGTTTTTATGCTCGCCAGCCATCTACTGATGGGCATCTGCAAAAGTTACTGGCAATTTCTCATCGTCATTGGAATCCTTGGTGGCACGGGCACGTCTCTGGTCTTCACCCCGGCCATAGCTGCCATAGGCCACTTTTTCTTTCAGAAAAGAGGACAAGCAACCGGTATCGCCGCCGCAGGAGGATCTCTAGGCGGAGTTGTCTTTCCCTTAACCCTGCAGGCACTACTTCCCAAGATTGGTTGGGCCTGGTCGACTCGCGTGTGCGGACTGATCAACCTTGTGTTGCTGATTGCGGCCAACCTCTTTATCAGATCGCGGCTCCCGTCACGCAAGGCCACCAAGGAGAACATTCTGCCCGACTTCCGTATCTTTCGAAACGTTGTATTTGCATTGACCACCGCGGGGATCTTTTTCATTGAATGGGGCCTCTTCGTCCCGCTCACCTATATGAGCAGTTATGCTCTGCGCCACCATGTGTCGACTGATCTTGCTTACCAGCTCGTCGCCATTCTGAACGTGGGGTCTTGCTTTGGACGATATTTTCCCGGTCTCGTGGCCGACAAAGTTGGCCGATTCAACTGCATGGTCATCACGATTGTCATGTGTTTGGTATCGACGTTGGCTTTCTGGGTGCCGGCGGGCGGGTCTGTCGCGTTGTTGATCGTGTACTGCCTTGTCTTCGGCTTTGCGTCAGGAACCGGGATTTCACTGACGCCGGTTTGTGTGGGTCAATTGTGTCGGGTGGAAAACTATGGGCGGTACTACGCCACCTGCTATACGTTGGTGTCGTTTTCGACGTTGACAGGGATCCCCATTGCGGGACAATTGGTTACCGCGTGCAATGGCGACTACTGGGGGCTCATCGCTTTCACCGCTTGCTCATATGCAGCGGCCAGTGCCACGCTGCTTGGTGCTAGGGTCGCGGGCGCCGGATGGAGCTTGAAAGCCATTTTTTGAGTATATACATATACATACATCTAGATCGAGATCTCAAGTTTGAATAATATAAAAGCATTACAGGATTGACAACACTTTGCGGCAGTGCTTAGTGAACGGGTTACACCGACCACTGAAATGACCGGGAATTGTCTACACGCCTGTGCCACGCAAGCGACCTGATTGCACTCTCTTCCCAGGAGCTGTACAACGCGAGGGACCAGTCGCGGCTGTCGCTGGAAGCGAGGATGCCAGCCTTGTGCCACTGCCGGTTCGGCCTGCAGTCAGGACGGTGGACTCCACACGGGGTCCTCGAGTAACCAATCAGACAGTCAGGCAGGGCCGGTCACGTGCGAGGCCGCATCAATTCCGGCCAGACCACTCACATCAAAGCATCTTCATCACGTCCTGCCCTTGCGCTGGAAATTCCGGCCTCATGATAAACAATTACTCAAGAGTAAAAGGATCAAGAGGGGTAGAGGTGGGCTTCTCCTTGACGCCATGGCTGCCACCACAGGCTTTTGTCAGCGATCAGATCAACTCTGGTAAGCAGATCGTGATGCGTACCATCATAGCCCGTGGATGTCTCGCCAGCGACACCATGGACTTTGACAGAGTACAGCCGGGGACGTGGCAAGCAATATATGGTCTACCAATATGCTATCGCAGACACTGGAAGCTATTTGCCTCCTGGGCATCCGTCGAGTCGACAAGTTCTTCCACAGTGAGAGCTGCCATGCTCCGGCAGATGTGGTTCTATGCCAAGCACGACAAGGCTACGATTCCCAGCTCCGACCGTCGACAGCATCAGGTACATTGGGACAACAGATCAAGCTGGGGCCTCTTTCCTGATTCTTTCGACGTGTTGTGGATTGTGATTGCGGTGTGCAGGGCGTCCTGGAAACGTCGCGCTTCTCCTATCTTATGAACAAGTTTGATGAGGGTCGTGGCCGGAATTAAAACCGGCCACGATGATATATACACCTGCACCCCCAGATCTTGTCGAAGTTCTCTTGAAAAGGAAGACACTCAGTCTGGCTACTTTTCCTGAGACTATCGCAGCTGAGCAGCGTCACGTGTTGTCATCATTGGTTCCCCTATCGGTCTTGATCTCACTGTATTGACCACATATTCCTGTCCTCTATCCGTCCCTGACCTCTTGCTGTGCCTCCACAATGTCGTTTCTTACCGAGTCTCCCCCACTGCCGCCCCTATCCACCGTCTTCCCGCATCTTCAGGCCGATGCCACCACCCTTCCTCGATCAATTGACCCCTTCACCATCACAACCTCCACGGGTTTTTTGCCATGTCGTCAGCCTCTGCTGCGTCTGCCTCAACAGTTTGACGCTGCGTCCGACATCTTGGACGACATGCCAATAGTGAAAGCGGATGGCTCGCCTGGGTTACTCGCGACTTTCAAACTCGGACCACTGATTGACTCCGGAGCGCTGCCGGATCTGACCTCCCACATCGAGGACCTCCGTCTCGACGACGGTTCGTACGACTTGGAAGCCATCACCGCCCTCTTCCGCGACTACAGCTTCCTTGCGAGTGCCTACCTGCTGGAGCCATGTTGGGAGAAATGGTCCAAAGACCATGATGCTGGCTACGGTCTAGGTCGGCCTGTATTGCCACAGTGCATTGCGGCACCGTTGGTCAAAGCAGCTGACATGTAAGTATCTCAACCACACCTCCTAGCTTCATACACTTCCAGTTCTTCATTTGTAGGTTCGATGGGTATACGTACACCTGCTCACACAATTCAACATCTAGTCTCGACCTCCCACCCTTCATGTCATATGCCGCCTCGTATGCACTGTACAACTACCGGCTGGTCGACCCAAACCTAGGTGCAAGCGTCTACGAGAACCTACGGCTCATCCGGGCCTTTGAACGTGGACTCAACCCGGCCAGCTCCGAGGCCGGCTTCGTCCTCACTCATGTCCACATGGTTCAGGAAACAGGGCCCCTGATTTCCGGAGCTGTCAATCTTTTGTCTACCATTGAAGAAAGCCCCAAGGACACAAGTGCCGCAGTCAGTGCCTTCCAGACCATGCTGTCGGCCATGAAGCGCATCGAGGAGCACATGGAGCAGATGTGGACGCACTCCCTCCCCAAAGACTACCTGTCGTACAGGACATTTATCTTTGGCATCACATCGCAGTCCATGTTCCCCGATGGAGTTATCTACAAGGGGACCAAGTACGGCGACTCCAAAGCACTCTACTTCCGCGGCGAGTCTGGCGCCAACGACAGCATTATTCCCTTGCTCGACCATCTTCTTGAGATTCCGATGCCGCCGAACCCGCTGACCGAGATCCTGCGCGACTTTCGGTCTTATCGGCCCAAACCGCACCGAGAGTTTCTGGCGTGGGTGATGAGCAAGAGTGCTGAGATTGGTGTCAAGAAGTATTGCACTGGTACCGCTGACAATGATGATGACGACAACTCTACTCGTCTTCCAACATTGTATCTGAAACTGCTCGACCATGTGCGCAGTTTCCGCTGGCGCCACTGGCTCTTCGCCCGCGAGTATATCATCAAGCGGTCGTCGCATCCCACTGCAACAGGAGGCAGTCCGATCGTCACTTGGCTGCCGAACCAGCTATTTGCCGTCATTGATCTTATGGACTCGGTGTATCGGGACAGTGGGTTGAAGGATGTCGTTGAGAAGGAGGCTGGGCATATTGATGCCCATGAGGCCAAGGTCGTCAAGGATATGATGGACAATGTCATCACACAGAGGGAGAAGCTGGATCGTGAGGTCAAGAAGTATTGTGCGGAGCGAGGTGCATGATTGTGATGTTACCTTTGAATGTTGTCCTGCATTGCATTGGCATCTTGCGATATGTATGAGAGTCAGGACCGTGATCCGGTGGCTACCTTACTCGACAATCTGTTCGAAGACCGCTCCAACAAGGGTCCTCCCTATTCAACATATTCCAGCTGTTGCTAAGGTTGACCGTGTCCACTGTGGAAAGTAGCTATCAAGACTCGATTGGTCCAAAGTAGGCCAGCCTGTATGCCAGCCAGATCTATCTAAACTTCTACCGCAGTGGATGACTTGTATCTGACCACATGGTATTCAGCCTTGCCGCCTTCTCCCCAGCTACAACTTGAATGCCATTTCTTGCTGGAGGCACTGTAGCGCAGTATCACCGAACCTCATCGAGTCATGTGAACGCGACATTCAGATCCAAGTGATGTCGTGGCTATAGTGATATCACCTACAATTCAGGTTGCGACAATACCTCACTTCACCTTCACCTTCAGTTTAATTACCACAAGTGACGCTACTACTCTGCCTGTCGCAGCGTCGCATTATTCCATTTTCAGCTATTGTTATTCACCTTACTTCACTCTATCTATCCGTGTCACCCAAGTGACAACACACATCACTCGTTCTATCACTACTTCATACTGTCGCCAAGCTTAGTGATATTGTCCTGGCGCTCCCGTATTCACTCTCGAATTATTCACTGTCGCTACTCTCAGAAGTATAAGTAGCCCCCTTCTCCTCCCTCTTCTCCTCTCTCTTTCTTTTCCTTCTTCATCAAGGACCAACCAACCAGCCTGGCTCTGCACAGCCATCGTTGCCAATTGCAAGGTGCCTTTGGCTTTGGCTGAAGGTCCCTTGGCTTGGCCGAGGCTGTATACAATGGTGTCGCTCTGGTTGGCTGAAAGCCTTCCAAGGGGGTTTGGCTGGAGCAGCCTACAATGGTCTTCTGCCTTGGTATCGCGAAACCCGCAAATCGCGAAATCACCACCACGAAAGCAAGATCGCGAAATTGAAAACCCGAACTTACAACTGCGATAACTGCGAAAACCACAAATGCTCAACTGCAAAACTGCAAAACCATAACTGTGAAATGGTGGTGCAGATCAACAATGGCAATGTAAGTGGTTGATCACTTTTAACTGCGACAATTTCAACATCTCAAAGACACCTTACTAACCTATCTGGCGCAGTTTAATATCACCTCTATCAGACATGTCTGATAGATCGACTTCAACCCTCCTCCTACAGACAAGTGCTCTCTGCCTTGAACATGATCAAAAGACACTTCCTTCGTCAACCTCTTGCTCCTTACAAAAGTGCTCTCTGCCATGAACGACAATCAACCATCACGCCTCAAATTCATCGGATCGAGCCCCGGATCATCAGCCTGGTCAAGTTGAGCAGCTGAACTTGAACTTTGTCGCCTGCCTGCGCCTACGCCCGCGCGACACTGTCAAGACAGCAAAAGCAGCATGCTCTTTCAAGGCTGATGATGCCGGTATATAAATAAAAATACACCCTATGGTGGCGACAATTCAGTCGTTGTCTGGTTAGTGCAGACCTTGCTTCCCTTTCTCTTGTCTTGTCATTCATGATGCTGACTTTGAACAAGAATCCTCCTCCTGCCCGAGGCACTGCAATATGGAGAAGTCAACAGCAACAAGGCTGCTGGCGCTCCGTTGACGTGCAGTGGTCGGCGTGGCGTGCTGCCTGCTTGATTCGTCGCAGCACCTGAGGAAGCTCAAAGGAGTATTCGGCGCGACGGTCAAGTTGACCCCACGCGACATGTTTGGCTGGATCATGCGGACTTGGGTGAGGAGTGGCGATGCCACTCCCACCATGCCATAAAGAGTGTGGTCGTGGACACACGGCGACACTCTTCTGATGGCAATCCTCGCGAAGCTGAGCGATAGAGCTGCCCAAGCCCAGCTGGTCCAACTGGGTGTACATGGGTGAGGAGTGGCGATGCCACTCCTCGGCCTGTCTACAACGCCTCAGGCGGGCCGTGCAACCCCTGCCCCGGATGGGCAACCCACGAGAGGCAGAGCGTATTGGGGCTTCCAAGCGCGGTCCATTACCATCATCTGGTTTCTAAGATGATGTGATTTTCCAAAAGGCAGGAGCGAGCGCCCGTCCCTCTTGTCCATCGCTTCATCCTACAATCAAAACTCCCTCTGACGGTGGGTGGGGGGCAGAGGAAGGTCTCGCGCAAGACCGATATGCTACGCGGCTTGCCCCTGTGGGTGCAAGATACCCCCACCATTTGATCGGAAACCCAGCAAGGTCCTGTCCCAGCGCAACACCTGGGACCGATTCGACTGCCGCGGCCGCCTGGCAGGCCAGATTCGAGCACCTGCCAGGCGGCCGCGTATCGGCCTGCTGGCGAGCATTGCATGGGCTGCACCGGCTTGCTCCGTTTTTCGCTTCAAGCTCTGGTGTGTCCGTCCCTCGACTCCCATGTCCCCAATGGCCGATGGCCGAGTCTTGCAGTAGCAAGACTCACGGGACATTCCACAGATGGGGCCATCGAAGTCCCCTGGTTCCGGGTTCTGGGCATTCGAACGGCCGATGGCCGCGTCGATGATCCCTGCAACAAAGCCAGGAAGAATGGTCCCTCTGGGAATAGAGAGTCAAGGGCCGGCCACTCTGGCTGCAAACCACTGTCGTCGGAAACGCACAGCGGAATTTGAAGGACAGTAAGCGGCTTGGCTTTGGCCTGCTACCGACCCAGCCCGCCAAGGGCCCTTGTGGCTTTCGACAAGCGCAACGGGTCCGAGCCACTGGAATACAAAGGATTTGCTCCTTTGGGGTGCAAGTTGTCCACAGTGACCGACACAGTGGTTGTCCATCTATGTGGGGAACCACGACAGGTTCGGTGCTTGTCATATCCGTGGCGGCTCCGCCTGGAAAACACAGGTGGCCGACAGGCCCGGGTTTCCATGGGCCCCTTCGACAACCTGTTCAATATACCGTTCGTTGGTTGGGGCTGCTCTGAAGCTTCCTACCAAGTCGGTATATATAAAATTATCAACACCTGAACACCAACTGGCGGTAAGTCCTGGCTTGTGCAATGGTAAGTGAACAAACACCCACACAACACATTCTCAATCGATCATTCACTGATATCGCGGATTGGCATATTCACTGCTCAGGTGTTCATGTGGTCGGTTTTTGGATTCACTTTCAGAGAACACAGGGACAATGACAATGACAACAATGATGGTGAAGATGAAGATAAAGATGGATGTGATGGTGCCACTGGTACTTATCTCCCATTTTCTTCAAAGGACATCCACTCTTGGACTTCCCGCGTCATTGTCATTGTCATCTCTTGTGTTCATATGGAAGCCAAATGAATTCCAAGAACCGGCCACGTGCAACAGCGAGCATGAGTGCCAACCAGCATGAACAGACAAACAGCAACCACAGCCACAGCCAGCCGAAGCGGCAGCAGTAACAGGACGGTCAAGGGCCGTGGGACAGTGGTCGCGGTCGCAAACTGGGGCTGCCCCTGTCAGCTGGGAGGAGGGTGGTGGTGCGTGCTGGAAGAGTCAGAGTCGAGGGCTGCGGGGGTCTGTCGCCCGCCCACAAACTGGGCCTGCCCCTGTGCCTTCGGAGGAGGGTGGAATTATATGCCCGTGCCCCTGTTCCTGCCCACGGGGTCGTCGGTGGTAGAGCGAGGATGAAAGGCTAAGCCTCCCGCACGAGGCTTCCTCATCCTTGCGGTGTTGATGGCGATGCCATCAACACGAGGCTGTACAAGATCACATTGATCTGCCTTGCCACGTCAAGTCATTCCCCGGCCGGGACGGTAAATCAGGGGCAGGATGGGAGTAATGTGGTTTCTGACGCAACAACAACAACAACACCAACGCCCTGCTCCTCCTGGGCCAGGGAGTGCCGTCGCAGTTACGCCGACAGGAGCAGTACGACAGCCGTCACCATCATACGACGGTCTCGTCAGTGAGGCCCGTGGGACGGGGGTTAGGGGTTTGCGACCTGAGGAACGGGGGTTGGGGGGTTTGCGGCCCGAAGAACGGGGGGTTGGCTGGTGCGATGCACCAGCTGGTTGAACCCCTTGGCAGGACCTCCAGGTTTGGGGTCCTATTCCTTCCGCGTGCCACCTTCGCCACGGAAGGTGGCTCTCACGCCGCAGCAGCATACCGAGAGGTCGTCCCACCAATGGATCGTCAAACCAAACCAACAAGGTCCCAGGAGTCGCACCAGACTGCGCCTGCGACGGGTTCGAACACTTGCCAGGCGGCAACTCCTGGGACGGATTCAAGTGATCCTGCAGAGCAGCCAAACATCATGGACGAGTATCTGGGAATATCCCCGATGGGGATGAAACCAATGACACGGCCGCCGATCAACCGGTGTTTGCCGGTAATGCCAACAAAAGAGCCTTGGTCCCCTCTAGGGCTCGGGACCAACCAGCCAGGACAGTATCAGACCGGGGCTGCTTACTGCAAACTATACACCCGTCAACGAACAGTCATTTGGTAACACCAACATGAACGTCCAAAACCCCACTAGGGCTCGGCAACACCCAGGCCGAAAATCAGCACGGGCCTACTGCCATTGCCAACAATACAATCATCAAACAACGGCTATCTTCCAGGGAACAACTCCTGGGGGGACAGATTCAAGAACCGGCCAGGAGCGGCCGCATGTATATACGGCCGCTGGTGAGACGGACAGCAACCACAATGCTGTGCCTGTCGACGGCAGGAGTATCCAGCACGCCGCCCCAGCTGGGGCGGCGAGGATGTCCGAATAGATGGACATAGGGGAGGAGTGGCGATGCCACTCCTCCTGCTGTATACGGCCAATCGAATGGGTTCCAAGGGGGAAGGGGTCGTTTTCATACGATTGACACAAGCCATAAAGGGGAGGAATGTGTATCGGACTTCGCCTTGGTCAATGGTACTGCACACCGAGGAGTCGACTCGAATCCACGGGTCGCCAAACCAAATCAGCAAGGTCCTGGGACCCATCGCAACTCCTGGGACAGGGTCGAATAATACCTGCCAGGCGGCCGCATGTATGCGGCCGACAATGCAAATGACAGCAGCAAGGTGCTGTACCTTCCGAGGGCAGCGAACCCGTTCGAGAATCTCCCCTCCGTCTTGAGGTGGGGGGCTGCGGTTGACCGTCAAGGCATGGGCTGGGGTGTACAATTTCCCAGTGCCACATTACGCGGAGCGGCGATGCCGCAGAAGAACCGGGGGTTGGTGATGGTGCACCTGCTGCTACGGCGTTGCCGCCGAATGGACGCAAAGGGATCGAATTTCGCATCATCGGGATAGCCCATAAAACAAAGAAATGGGTGTCGCCGTTAGCGCCGTTCAATAGCAGCGGCGCCGTCGGCCCTCGCCTCTCGAGGCCCAGAAGAAGATCATGGCGGAGATAATGCCGACTATATGGTGAGGGCCACATAATGGGCCCAATCCCCGAGTATCCGGGGTGGTGTCTCTGGATCACAGATCAATCGAAAACAGTCGGCCTCCAACATCCACCGAAGGCACTGGAGAGATTTCCAGATGATCTCCGCTGGAGTATGCCTATCAAATAAGTGAGGCTGCTCTCGCAAGATGGGTGGGCGGATTGGCGGTATAGGTTGAGAGGGAGTTGGCGAAGGGGATGGTGGATGGGACCGGCTATGGGCCGTGGGGTGGATATGGGGAAGGGGGAGGGATCGGGGGACAGGGAATGGAAATGAGAATGGTCGTGGCTATGCGACGGGGGATACAGCTGTCGAGGAATGGATAGGGGATTCTCCGCCTTTACCACCCGAAGGCGCGTCGCTCGGTGGGCGGAAATGGCTGCTGGCCGATGGCCAGCGCCAGCGCCAGCACCAGCAGGCACAACAGCAAGCCCAACAGCAGGCGCAACAATTTCTGCAACAACCGCAGCCTCGGCCCAACCACAACAAGAGTTGCTGCAACAACCGCCGCAGCAGCAACATCTTCTCGGCGACAGCACAAGCGCAGTTCGCAAAAAAGCGGAAGGAAGCCAGAAGAGCATCGAGAGGAAAATCTGGGCCCAGGAGTGGAAGATGGCCGTGGACATCCTTGTCCTTTCCATCACGGCGGATGGTGGTCGGAGCATCATGGCATCCGACCACACAAAGAAGTCGTCCAGGTGGAAAACACCACCATGGAAGAAGTGGTGGCACCGTTCTCCCTGCCCCTGGTGGTAGCGGACCGAGGGAGTCAAGAACGAACGAGTTTCAAAAGTCGCCCAGGTGGAAGATACCACTGTCGAAGAGCTGGTGCGACAAAGCGCCTGGTCTCTCTATCCCCACTGGTAGCGATCTGAGTGGATTAAGAACGAACGAGTTTCATCATCAATGTTAAACAAGAATAACAAATGAACAATTTACTTACACGCATCTTTCTGAGCAGCCCTTTATTTTTCATTGACCACTAACGAGTTAAGTTGACTTGATCTCTCTCCCTGTCTACACTGCTTTCTTGCCCTGGCGTTTGTCCGTGTTCAATCCGGTCGTGCTGGTGCTGCTGCCACTGCTTTTTCCTTTGTTCCCACCTTTGACAAGAGATTTGATAATCAGCCAGACGAACCACAGCGTGCTGCTTGTTCTGCTTGAGTCGTACTCCTGCGGCCGGTCGCCGACCTCTGCCATGGCGCAGACAAGGTCTGCGAGCTCCTTCTGCAATTTATGGTGTAGATACGCTGCTGTCAGGTCAAGACCGTTGGTGATTCCGCCTGTGATACAAACCATCATCCAGTGTCAGTATGGACAGTAGTGACCCACGACGAGCTGGCAATGACATGACAAGCAAGGAAAGGGAGGTATACACTCCCTATTCGAGAGACAATTTGCTAAGGGCATTTACCGGAAGACTGAAGGAACTCCAAGCCCATACGTGCTAGAAGTCCAAATTATCCGATGCAGCAGTCACAAAGAAGACAGGCGGGTTGAAAAGAATTGGTTACAAACGAATAAGGATACTCACCACAAGTCCACAGCCGCCCATCGCTTTCCCACCTCCTATCCACGAATTCAGCGGCGGGGAACTTTTCCTTCAACTTGGGCAACAGGCCCCTAGGACCAGTCACACGCTTTCCATCCAGTAAGCCGGCGTATCCGGCAGGAAAACTGCCCGTGCAGATGACCAGGAAATCTGTCGCGGCGGCATTTCGATGGGCTCGGATGAAATCAAGCACGGCCTGATCGGGGACGAGATTTGGGTCAGGCCCGGGGATGAGTAGGGTGTCGAGATTCCCCGGCTGTACTGCTGGAGAATCCAACCCGTCCGTCACTGGCAGTGTTGCTGAGGAAGTCATCGGAGCGTGTGTGTCTGGACCAGAGGCGCTGATGTAGTGGATGGACACGTCGATGGCCAGGTTGAGCAGCGGTTGTGGCAGACCGCATGACTGGAGGTATGTCGGGGTGAGCATCCCGAAGAGATCAATGGGCGATGCATCCAGGAGCTGCACAGGCGGAATGAGCAGTACTCCCACGCGGAGCGATGTTGCTTTGGGGGATTGCTCGCTCATGGTTGTTGTAAGCTAATTATTGGACCAAAGTACTCGTGACCAATGTTGTTGCTCGTGTCTATATACGGTGTTGTGCACGTCGAGAGAGGTTCTTGGATGGAGCTGAGGACACGGGTTGCTGTTTTGGGGATGACATAGCTTTTTATACCACCAACATGATTCAATGTAAGCCCGACAATGGAGCCATAGAGTATTTCTTCCACGTTACTCTCCCGTTGCAAAGAAAGCTGGTGCCTTCGATCCCAGGTTTGAGAACCTTACAGATGGCAGCAGATAGCCGAACTCTGCTAATCAACTTGAGGTTCCAGAGTGGACCATCGCACAGGCTGCAGCATTTCTCTTGGTCTTGGCTCAGCCTTGGAGACGATGATTGGCCGACAGCGGCGTCACAACACGGAATCCGAACACGCCATGTAGTGGAGCATTGAACTTGACGTGGAGAGGGCGTTGAGCCAATGCTCAGTGCAACGGGAGGCCGGGTCGTCTCTAGAAGGTAATAATAAGTTGGCTGAATGTGGTCAAGAAGTATAAGGGGACTGCAGCATATCATACGATGCAGCTTGTTTGCTCCGATAGTAGTGGTTCAAGTTGCTACTTCGGAGGTCGGGCCACAAGCCTTGAAAGCACCAAACACCAGCAAGGACAGAAGACATATGTTCCGCGGCCGGTCACACAGGTAAGAGGGAGCAAATCAGGGAGATAGATGGCTAGAGCGGTATAATAACCTTGAAGAGGTTGGTGAATGTCCGTGGCCAGTGATGAAGCTGGTGGTTGTCTGCTCGAGTTCAAGTTATTCATAGGAAGCAGGTTCTCCGCCGGGCAGGTTAGCCGATTCGCCGGCCGGACATTGTGGCTCTTGCCGTTCCGGCGCCATGCCGGATGCGGTGCCGTATCACATACTACACTTCTGCATGGTAGTATTTTAGTATTATTACTGGCGAGCAGTTGCGACGCAGTGCAGTGGAACATCTTCATCACCGCCGCCAGCCAGACCCCAGACCCCAGCACGCAGTCTGCAGATTCAGACCAGGATGCAATCGACGGGACAATTGCCTCGAACCTGAATTAAATCATGTCGCTGGCCGCCAGCTTCCAACCACCGCCTTTTCAGTCTCTGTCCTCCCATCCTCCTCACCATCACATCCCACGCCCTAAGACCTACCTAGTGCTTCTTGGATTCACTCGCTTCTTCTTTGTTTATTTTTCTCGGTCGACAGCCGTTTCGTTCTTCCTACGACCTTTTTAATATGCCCCCATTCCTGAGCATGCGACGCTTCTCCCGCTCCAACTCCATCCACAACAATCAAGCTCCCCAGTCTCCACCGACCTCGTATACACCGCCTCTCTCACACGCTCCAATGCTGCCCAATGGCACCGGTAGCTCCCATCACGATTCAAGACCCGTGTCGGCCAACACCGCCTCGAGCTTCGACTTTGCGAACCGGCCGCCTGTTCAATACCACATGAATACGCTGCCTTCCAACGTCGTGGGCAATCTCTCACGAACAGATCAGATTGTCTTGAGACATTTCTGGGAGTCCAAGTATGCCGAAAACAAGGCTAGAGACCTGCATTTCGTACGTACTCACTGCTCATTGACCTCTACTGTTCGTCCTCGACTGACGGAAATGCAAAGCTCAAATTTCCGTATTTCCCACAATACCCCGGCCACCAGGATCTCATTCCATATTGCGAAATCTATCACTTGGTCAAGACGTCGCCGGGAGCGAAGATACTTGGCTTGGGTAGTGCCAACGGTGTCTACATCGGGTAAGTCAAGTGTCCGTGCTCGACCTGTCAACGGGCGGTTCCACACCGCACTGCATGGCTATTCCATTTCCACTGTTTCCATCCCATTCAACTTTCCAAGTGCTTTACTCATTGACTTCACTTCCAGCTTCGAACTCTTTTCCGGTTCGCAACTGCACATCGACATGGACGATGCCTGGCACAACATCTCTCACCATCGCGTGAGTTTCAAGTCCTACGAGAAAATGCTCAAAGACCCAGCTTCGGACGCCGCGTTCAAATCATGGCCGAAGCCTCTGACCATCGAGTTTCTCGAGGAGCAATACCAACGCTGGATGTTGGACCTGACTGCTTTCTGCTGGGATACAGAAGAAGTCACGGAGTTGGGAAGTGCGGCCGGTGGGGGGAGTGTCCATGGCGACATGAAGGGCGAGATGTTGTGACACCTACTCACTATGCCGGCCCGGAGGACGGCAACAGCCTCTCGAACATGATCTGGAAAGTGTTGTGGCATCCAGATCGGGTCTTCCAAACCTCACCGGCTTGGTAATCCCGCAATTCGAAACAACATACGCGAACCACCCGGGCGTTATATGACACAACTCGCTCAAAGATCGAATATCAATTCAGCACACTCTGCCTTCATGTATCTTCCGCACGAGCCTCCTGATCGCATATGCCGACGTTATTCACGACAAAACAAATGAAGGCACTTCTTTTACAGTTTTTTCTTATCCCTTGGGGCCACTGTACCACGCTGGTGTTTCGACTGGTCATCTGACGGGCATGCCATCTGCCAGCCGTATGCAGCCTGCCACACGCCCACACATACGCATAACGAATATGACCAAGCATAACGCCATTAATGCCCAACGAATCACAAAAAGCAAAAGCAAAGGATCTCGGAAATCTACCTATCACGAAGTTCAGCTGATGGCGCATTGAGGGACTCGAAAAGTCCACGATTGAAACGAGACATGACTATGACACTCCTTGACTCACAAAATTGGACATGGCGAAAAATGAGTTGATGAACAAACCATAATTGAGATGAGGATGGATGGATAGACGATGTTTTTTTGTGATATGGGTCCGAATCAGACTTGCGTTGGTAACGAAAAATGGAAATGATTGCTACTCATTCGGTTTGCTATACCTACCTAAGTAGTGAACGGGACTCTATCTTTGCCTCCATCCTGCACCATTGCTCGGGTACCGGCAACCTTGGGAATGCATGTCCACCGCCACAAAGTTTCCACGTCGAGTCCCTCGCTGGCATGACCACTGTTGTCCGTGTGCTGTGCATTTGAGATATCCGAGTCCTCTTGACTACTGTGACAACAAATCGAGCATCAAAAGATACCGGGACGTTACGGACGTACTGCCCAAAGTCGGCACCTGCCCCTGTGGCCGGGCTTTAGATATCATGAAAACAACACCCACGACTCACAAGAAGTAGCTGGATTGGGGGTTTGTGGCAAAGCGGCTTCCATTCCCCGTGGTGGTCATGGATCGAGTGTGGCAAAATGGTCCAGGCTCTGCTCCTGTGGAATGGTAATATCAAAACTGGGATTCAGAATCGTGTTTCCAATGACCGGCAGCAACCTCAAAATGGTGATGTCGAATATGTATTGTTGGACACATTGGCCGTTGCTCCTGACATGAAACATGATAAAACGAGATTTGCTTGCCTAAGTCAGGTTGTTGTGTTGTTTGAAGTACAGACCTAAAACGAACAGACTTTTGTCTGTGACCATGCCGACATCCATCGTCTTAACAGGGTGATCGTGTAGTTCGTGGAGAACTGGCGCCTGCTCCTTGTGCAACACAATTCTGACTCTTGAGAACGCCCGAGGAGCCTAACAACGCTGCACCCACAGGGCACCCATGCTTGCTTCATCCCGTGGCTTCTCAGCTGGGCTTCACCCTCTCGCAATCTTTGTACAATTGTTGGTTGTGGTTGACAACAACCGCCTGTCGTGACACCTGAACATGCAGTGTTTCAGTCTCCCTCCCTTCCTTTCCTCCCGTCTTCTCTCTCTTTCTCTCTCCCCCTTCCACCTCTTATCTGCACCTTTTTGCCACCACATAAATAGGCAATCACGACGCGGATTGTGATATGTCCAGGCGGGTTGCCCCAACCACAACCTGCTGTGACTGATTCCACGTCTCTACTTCTCGCCCGGCCTGACTCCGACAGACGTTTCCGAGTCAAACATCTCCCATGCACGCCTCGTTTGGCGAAACTGCGCATTGCTGAAAGCGCCTGGAGCCTCCCACTTCCTCTTCAGCGCCCTCATTGTTGAAAAAGCTAGCCTATCTGTGCTCTGATGCTTGAGGTGAAATATCAACCCGCCTAGGTTGTTTCTTCTCCAAGAAACACCAAAGCCGTTGGAGCAATTTGTCTATCCGGTGCTGGCTCGTAACTTGGGTATGGATGTCTCCAGAATCTGGGGTCTCTCCGGACTCTGGTTTTGGCCGGCAGGTCGGCATAAACCTGCCGAGGTAGAGTAAGTGCTATATCTATTGTCCGCCTGTACTCGATTATAGCAATGCTTATGATTCTGTCTACAGGAAGGTAGATAACTCCACCGACTTGAGTCCGCGTCGACAGGCCAAGCTCGAAGGCAACGCCTCCCCCACCGGTCGAGAGACTCTCCTAGAAGAGGGTTCAGCAGCTGCCATCAAGCCAGTCATTGAGATACGTGGGTCAGGCTCCAGTGTACCTGCATTTGAGCACATTCAGCACCCGACGAGATCCGATCCCGCCAGTTTGGCATCGCACGTCACCTCCAGTTCAATCTCCGGCCACCCTCAGACAAGTGGAGAAGGCCGTCCAGGAGAGCCGGGCGATATCATCTGGGACCAGCCTGAACGGCCAACCTCACAAAATGGAGCGGACCACCCCCGTTGGGGAGACATTGTCCGCGCTCTTGAAACGATCAAAAACACAAATCAGCAGGTAACTGACACGGTTGGAGAATGGAATGCCTCTAGGACTGCTCTGTTCTTCATGTTGGAGACAACCATGCAGTCATTAGATGCGTTCACACAACGAATGACTGGCTTTGCCAACGACTTCGGACTCCCTTCCGACCTCACGTCTAGGTTTGAAGGAGTTCGCGAGGATTTTGAACGGGTATACTTCGAGTTTTTTGCGCCTTTGCACGCTAGGCAAGAGGTATACACTGAAGCTGAAATGGACATTATCCACAAGCTTTATCGCTGTGACACACTTCTGGACAGATTGATTGCTGGTCATACTGACATATCGTCGCCGGCAAGCCCTTCTCGTGCCTCTCCGGCCGCTCCGGCGCACACAGTCGACGAGAACCTCCTTAGGTTCTCTCCAGTAGCTGAACGATACCAGTCTCAGCTGCATGAGGTGGATAATATCCTGGAAACGCTGGAGGAAGGACGCGTGGAGCGTGCTCATCTGATGCAGGAACAAGAATCCCGAGCTCGATTAGGCCTCACTTTGGACCCCGAATCTCTACAGTCCCTGGCGTCAATCCAGGAGTCGGAACCTGTATTGCTAGAGGAACTCGATTATGCCGAACTGGTCTTAGGTGCCTTTAGATGTCTGATGCATGACGAAGAAGCTTCCCAGGTCCCCGAGGATGGCCTATTAGGCACAAAAGACGATGTCGGCGGTCCGCTCAAGCCTACTGACCCTATGTCCTCGTTGGACTCCTCCAGAATAACCTCGGCCAATCTACAGAAACTGCAACTGCCCAGTCTAACGCTTCAAAGGCTCGAAACCCTGCAAACGCGCTCCATCAAGTTTGCAGACAACCTGACAGGGCCGATCGCAGATCCCATCGACCGGAGCAACTTTGTAAACATTTGGTTATTGCATCGAACGTGCTCCGTGCCAAGTCTATTCCGCCAGTTTGTCGATCTCTTCAATGTGGACAATCTGCCAGGACACCCTCTTCTTCGCAAAACACCGGTGGAAATGGAACACTTCTTCCTGCACATGTGGTTCAACGACGGTTCAGACGTCGACTTTGCTCACCATCACCAGTTCGCAAAAGACCATGGCTCGAAGCTGGTGTATGTCGCAGACTCGGTGTCCGTCGAACACAGCAGCGACTCGTCGTTCACTCGAAAACCTGCCTCTCTTCCGCTGCTGCGGTTGGACCCGTCCACCACGTCTCAGGATATCATTTCCCGAGCAAGTCAGACGAGGAAGGAAGTTCGATCGTCGGTGTTTTACCACGTTGCACGAACTGCCCAGAGCCATCCTGCGTCTGGTATCACTTTCATCTAGACCGTGATTGATACTTGTTACTGGGATATTTTGCATGTCTGGTTCAAGGTGGGACGAAGGAGCCGTGGAAACGCAAGAATGGGTAGGGAGCTGTACAAGATCCTCTCGTGAGATTGGATTGTTTCTCGCGGCTAAACTCTCCTGCAATGCGTCCTGTAGTACTAAGGTCGACTCAAGTCGCCATCTTTCCAAACCCGTCGACATTGTAGTCTCGCCAAACGCCGCCAGCCCTATAACTGTACATCAAAGGCCCCTGAAACCGGACAGAACGCCCTTGCTTTGCGAAAACACTGGACAGAATCCCCCACCTTCGCCGTCGCTCAAGTTGGGACTGAAGCAGAAATTGAAAGTCCGCGCTGCGCTGCACTTCATGACTATTTGAAAACTCATAAGCGGCATACTGCCATAACCGTTGCTCCATTGCCCAAACCCAGCCATCTCGGTCGTAGAAATCGTGAACGTATCATAAAAGGCAGCATTGCCTGTACCAAGACATCAATGAACCCAGACTCGCTTCTCATCGTACGCGAGCCTTGAGCGCATTGACGGCTCGGTCCACCTCGTCGCCTGCTACCTTCTCCCATTTTGCTTTTCCATCAACGTCAAGTGCCTCGAAATCCCCGATTCTGTCATAGAGCATTCGGGAAATATCGCGGTTGATGATAGTATATTCATCCTTCGTGATGGCTTGGTCATGATAATGTGGCTTCAGAGCGGTCGCCACAAGCCTTTGCACGTCGGCCTTTGCGGTTAAGGACATGGTTACTCGTGTGGGAGATGCATTGGTTGATCGTGGCTGCATGACGGGACTGGAAGCGCTGTCTAAAACACGCGGGATACGGGTCCGTGGCCTAGGCTGCACCAGGTTTACCCCCGGAGAGGCGCCATTTCCGGCAGAGCTCTGTCCATTGGTGCGGGCAGCAGGTAACTCTCCAGAGCTCGGCCCACCTGGCTCCGGGGAAGTAGGACGCATCGGTGAATACTCGGTCAAGGGGAAAACGGGTTGGATACTTGAGGTCAAGCCAGCAGGCGAGCCGGGCCTTAGAGCAGTTAGCGGCGGTGGAGTTGCAGACATCGCTCTCGGTGAGGAATGGTTTGAGGGTAGTGGAGAAAGGGCTGGAGAAGACGGTTGTGGCGAGAACTGTTCGGCCGGTGGGCTAGGTGCAGGTCGGGGTGATGGTCGATGCATGCGCATGCTGTGTGCTGTGGATGAAGACTCTTCTACTTCCTGTAACAGTGACTGCAAGAAACTTGGTGCTCCTTGCTCGACAGTCAACTGCCGCCTGGGGATAGGACTCGCCGGGCGGGACGATTGTTGGGGTGCAGGATTGGTGGCACTAGATGCACTATTGTCGGATGCGCAACGAATGGGGACGCTTGGTCGTCTGCGGCGCTTGATCACTATAGCAGCAGATTCATTCTGAGGTTCAGCCGGTGAGCTGGTGCCTGATCTTCTCTTCCTCTTGCGTGACGAGCTTGGCCCAGATGACGAGGCGCGAGCCTGCTCGAATGCATGCCACGCCATGAGCTCGTCTGCGTTCTCAACCTGGCGTACGGGTGAAGGCCGAGTGGGTCGGGTGGATGGGGTATGAACTGCTCCAGGACTAGATGACACGGCTGGTTCTGTCTCCCTAAAACGACTTCCGGCTCCTTGGAGTTCAGCAACCTGCATACGGCGTGACCAAGCGTCATGAGCCTGTCGACTAGCCTGGGTGTATTGGCGGTGGCGTCGCAAATAAGTGGCCGAGTCATCCTCCTCATAGGGGAAGTCAAGATCGAGGTTGATTCGTGACCATACAGATTGCCACACTTGGTTCCAACTAGAATCGTTTCCACGTTGTCGCCTTTGTTGGCCTCTGGTGCGCCGACGGGTTACTCGACGTGAACGAGGTGCGACGCCTTGGAGGCGAGGGTTGACCTCTCGCTGCGCTCTGCAGCCGTCACAAAACCAATGGCCATAAGGCACCTCTTGAAGATCGACACAATAGGTATGCCACAATTTTTGACAGCCGTCGCAGTACATCAGCACATCTTCATTGTCGTCCTCTCCACAGGCCTGACATGGCTGGTCTTCGTCGTCTTCTTCAGGGATCTCGAGGAACATGGAAGGGTCCAACTCCGCCATTTGGGTACGGTCTTCGACAAGGTATGAGGAGATAACATCGCCTGGAAATCGTTAGCACCCCGAGTAACTCACGCGATCCAGTGACGCAACTTACCATTAATGGTGTGCATGAGTTCGACGAGGTGAAAACTGGCGCGACAGATCGGGCAACTGTTGGCCCTCTCCACCCATGGTGTTAGACATTCATTGTGAAGGTAATGCCCACACGGACGAAGATGTGCAATGAGTTCTTCACTGTTGGGTTCTTCTTGTTGTGGCGCTTTACCACCGATCAGTGAAGTAGATGTCTCCGTGACCTCGACCTTGACATTGATCGATGACGGAGACTTGGCAACGGTCGGGGAAGCAGGAACATCACCATTACCGCTGCTCAAGTCTCCAAGACAGACGATACATGTATCGGACATATAGATTTGTTGCCGGCCAAAGTTGAGCGCAATGCACTGCAGGCGGCGGAAAACGCATGGGGACTGGAGACTGCCACTGGTGGTTGGTCGGTGTCGATGTGGAAAAGAGAAGGAAGGTAAGTGGAGGCAGGGCCGAGATGCATTTTAAGCGGTCGGCTGCATCAGGCAACTGAGCCGAGCCAGCTAAGCGGCTCCCCACATCAGTCGAGTGAATGTGACCAGGCTATGGCGGCATGACCTCGACAGACATTTCCCGATTGGCCGCGTCAGTGCCTGGCCAGCTTGCAGCACTGGCACTGGCAGGAGCCTGTTCGTCACGGTGCCTAACAAATGCTTGATAGTGAGCTGCTCAAACAGGAGTGGACGGGTAGAACCAAACCTTCCTACAAATCCGCGAACACCCAATCCGGAGCAAGAGAGGAACTACGACGTATCGAACCGGTATCGTCTGGCGGTGTATCTGCGTTCGGGATGTTGAGGACCCCAAATGAGGACCTCGACTGATAAGATTCGCAACCTAGAGCCAAACCTACCTTCCCATACAACCAGTGAATCCCATCGAGCAGCTGCTCTCGCCAGGTCTTGCACATTGCCCGAGTGAGCGCCTGGAGCTGTGAGAGTACTGACGGACTTGTCAACAGGCATGTGGCGCACTGTCAGCGGGCCATAACTTCTCCACCACTTTCTGGTCCATAAGCTGCTGGGGCTTCATAATCTCCTGAGTGGGATTCATAACGCAAAAAGATGGATTAAATTTAACAACAAAGGAAAATTTGGTTCTTGGGATCGGTCATTCGATTGTGATCTATCGACTCGTGGACGGCCAGCAGGCGGTGTTTCTCGCGACTGTTCGGGAGATAGGCAACCGCCCTGGGCAAGACCGAGTCCAGAAGAAACGTCTTCTGGTATTTGGGAATCATAACATCCTTTTTGATTTCGTGGACTGATAACTCCGGGCCCATGCCAAAACGTGTTTACACCTCCGCGATTTCTCTCAGTCTTCGAATGGTCGACCGGGTAGCAGCAGCAGCCGGGGTACTGTACGATGGAGCTTGTTAGAATCTGCAACAACCTGCCAGATATTGCCCTTCTCTTGACTTACGAAACCGTCCAGGCGCCTCCAGCGATCGTCTTCTGGCAACCCTTGCACTTCCAGATGCCAACCGAGTGTCGCTTGACAGTATTCTTGCCGCAGAATGTGCAGATGTATCGTGCGTGCTGGGTGATTTCCATCTTCTTGACTTGCTTTCGGAGGGAAGCACCATATCGAGTGCCGTACTTGCCGGTCACGCCGACCTCTGTAAGATTGTCAATGAACATTCGACGCTTAGGAGTGGGCGATTGTCGTGGACTCACTCTTCGTGCGCTTCGTCATTTTGGCGAGGAGGGACAAAGATTCGTTGAGGACTATGAGGGTTGAATGTCGACGGCGTCAAGATGCAGCCGGAAGTCCAAAGTTGAATTGTGAAAAGTGCAGTTCAAGTTGTGGGCGAAAGTGGCTAGCGGCTTGGCGGATACAGACCACATTCGCACCTTAACTTGAAGGACTATCACGTGATGCAACAGCCCGCTGTCCCGCTTAGTCATCACATCATCTCATTCTCATCGCGATCTGACTTCCGAGGATTTGTTTCGTGTCTCGACATCAGCCACTACTGCGTCGAGTGTGCCAAAGCCACTAATTACGGTAGTCATGCCACCACAGCATGGCTGGTCATTAAACTCACCTGCACCGGACACACCCTCTTCGACGTGTTTCTGAACAGTATCTCAATCACAAATCAGAAACGGCCCAGGTCATGGCAATGGCTGACATGTTCGACGCGCCGGACTATCAATAATGTACTGGCACCTTTCGGTGCAGTGCAAAAATACACCACCCGTAAACCAACCCCTTTAAGGTTTTATTCCCCCGGGGCCGCCGCCGCCATGATCCCCTAGCAATTTTTGCCCCCAATTTCGACGGTAAGGCAGCCACCGAAAGGCCACATTAGCGTTTGGCTGACCCTGGGCTGCCCTTTCGTGTCATATGAGAAATTGAGAGTAAGGTATGCAGCGCTCAGCCTCTCCTTCAAGTTGCGCGCAGAAGACAGCGTCAGAACTAGTCATATACAACAATACCACTAGTAGTAAGGCTGGTAGCAGGCACCTGAGTACCTAAGTAGATACCTGGTGATCCAAGTACTAGTATTGGAGGCAGCGATCAGGTCATCGCGCTCCATTCGGTTCACGGGCAGCTAATATCGGCTGGAGTGGGCACTACTAAGTACAACTACTAGCGTTGCGGTCGCTAGTCTCGCCTGTCAACCTCGTGCGACTCCTCCTCGTCCTCCTCACTCCCAACTCTTGTGAAGCGTACACCTTTTCTCTTCGTCACCAAAGACCGAGGTGCTATTTCAGGTTCAAGTTGCTGATATCAGCTCCACAGGTCTTACAGCCTGATATCACTCCTGGCTGTATTTTCTTCTCCCTTCTGGCCATCTGCCGCTCTGTACCGACGACTTTGTTTTTGCTATATCCGCTCATTATTTGTCTCGCCGTCTTTTCACCATGGCAGCTCAACGGGAGTATGACATTGTCCTCCTAGGTGCGACGGGCTACACCGGCAAGTTGACGGCGGAATATATCACGACCAGCTTACCCACAAACATCCGATGGGCCGTTGCAGGGCGTAATCAGTCCAAGCTACAGTCGCTAGTCAATGAGCTGAAGTCACTCAATTCGACGCGCGACGTCCCGGACATCATCACTATCGGCGGTCTCAACACCTCTGAATTGAGTGACCTGGTCAAGAAGACCAAAGTACTTCTCAACACGGTTGGCCCTTACTACCTGTACTCGACGCCAGTGGTCGAGGCGTGTGCCCAATTGGGGACGCACTACGTGGACGTCTCAGGCGAGACGCCTTGGGTGAGAGAGATCATTGTCAAGTACGAGGAGACGGCCAAGAAGTCCGGTGCCATCCTGATCCCTGAGACTGGCGTCGAGTCTGCCCCTTCCGACATCGTTGCCTATGTGGCCACGCGTCTTGTCCGCAAAGTCTGGGATTGTGGCGTCATGGATGTGGTGGCTTCGGTGCACGAACTCAAGTCTTCCGGTCCCAGCGGAGGGACACTTGCCAGCGGATTGGGGCTCTTCGAACACTATCCCCTGAGCGAAGTCAAGAAATGCAGCGATCCATTCGTGCTTTCGCCGTCAAAACTCCACCCTTACACCAAAGAGACCATCTATCCTCCCAACCCTGTGCCAAACACCTACTCGCGTACTGCGTTGCAGAAACTCACGGGCGTCTGGTCGTATCCTCGCCTTGGGACGTTGACCACTTCCCTCGCCTCCACAGCCAATGCAGCCATCGTCCACCGTTCCGCCGGCTTAACCCCCTACTTTTACGGATTCAACTTCACCTACGAGGAATATATGGCCGTAAGCAGTCCGGTGGTCGGATTCTTCATTCACATTGCAATCAGCCTTCTGGCTATATTGCTCGCTTTCCCACCAACTCGCGCCATATTGAAACTGTTTGCGGCTTACAAGCCTGGGTCTGGTCCGGCCAAGGAGTCAACAAAGAACGACGCGCTGGAACTGCGCGCCATCGCGACCGCCGAACAGCTCGCCAAAACCCCGCGCAAGGCCCTCGCCACTTTCCGCTTCGAAGGCGGTCTGTATCACCTCACCGCCGTCCTCTTGGCCGAGGCTGGCTTCATCCTGGCCACCAAGGAAGAGGAAATCAAGAAAGCGCACGGCGTCGGGTTTTTGACTCCCTCATGCCTGGGCGATGACTATGTCGAGAGACTGCAGAAAGCAAACGTCAAGATCAATGTTCAGCAAATCGGCGATGTTGGCAGCAAGTAGGCGCTCTCCGGGGGCTGTCGTGTGACTCTTTTACGGATCGTGTTATAGCATTGGATAGGTATGGCGGCATTGAATTGAGTCACGGATATGAAAATTTGATGGCCGATACTTCCAGACAGCCGCTCTAGCAGCGAGTACGAGTCACCGAGGAGAGGAGTTCAAGTTCGGGAACAGCCGGGAATGTTAGAACAGCAGTGACGTAGAAGCTGACACGGAGATGTTCCCCAGGCTATTGGTCTGGATTTAGTTCAGATGTGTTTTTCTATACACCGCTACAATTGTGATTAGAAAATGATGATTGGCTTCAAGTTGCTGGACCAGAACTGAATGGTACCCGTGGGACGTCCCTGCAGCTATAGGTACTTTGCTGGTATGTGAAAGCTTGCCCATCAAGCATCGCTCGAGTCCTATGCTGTAGCCGCAGCGAAGGAAAGAGCACACTGTAAACAACCATCGCCGTGAGAAACTGAAAGTAAACCAAACATTGTTTGCCACTGCAGCCGACGTTCTTCCATATGATTTTACGGCTACTACTAGTAGACAAGAGAATAAAATCGAACAGGAAAGCTCTCAAATATAGCTGACTTTGACGCCCATTCCCACCGTGCCTCTGATCTTCTGCCAACTCGTGTCCAACAGCCTCTTTGCTCTTTCACGGATCTGCCTCTGGCTAAACGCCATGACGAAAGCAAGAATGAAGAGAAGCAGCCGCAGCAGCGTCGTCGGGTTATTTGAAACCGCTCCCGCCATATTGCGGGCCAGGTTGGTCAGGGCCAGAAACAACTGGCGGGCTTGCCTTATTAGGCCGTTTTGAGTGGGCGCCTTTGGTTTCCGGGTCGGACGACCAGGACGTGGCGTCTGAGCTGGAGGAGAGAGCTGGTTGTTGCGACCTTTGGGGCCGGCCCCGGATGGCAGGGGAGGAGACCGCGCGGTAGGCATAGGTTGCGGTGGAAGTTTGTTTAATGGAGCGGGTTGTGTTTGTGTTTGTGTTTTTTGGTCCGGCGTGCTAGATACGCTGCTGACTGATGATTGCGATGAGGAATATGATCCACTGGGATGCTCCTTTTCAATGCCATAGTCGACCTCGCTGCTTGTCCTCTGGTGCCTGGACGACGTGGGTTTGCCGGACCGCGTCCTTGAGTCCTCGTCGTCGCCGTGGCCGGTGCCTGAAGCAGT
Organism: Exophiala dermatitidis NIH/UT8656; assembly: GCF_000230625.1. Taxonomy (NCBI): domain Eukaryota; kingdom Fungi; phylum Ascomycota; class Eurotiomycetes; order Chaetothyriales; family Herpotrichiellaceae; genus Exophiala; species Exophiala dermatitidis. Next base: position 88,486 of record NW_008751649.1, on the reverse strand, counting down.
AAACTCGGGCATTCCCTCCTCGGTATCCTCGAAGATATCCAGCTCGGCTTGGCCAAGCTTTTCCCTTTCCGAAACATCCTGTAGCTCTTGTAAGGTCTGTAGAAACGCTTCTCTCCGTTCCTCATCTAGGATGTCACTGTTGGTGAGCACGCTCCGCGCATAGTCCCATTCTCCGTTTCGGGGAAGAACATGGAGGGTAAAGATTTCAATGATCTTGATCCGAGACGTCAGGTCTTTGGGTGTGTTTGTGCCATCCATCCCGGACCGTCGACCATTGCCACTGCCGGCATTATTATTGCTCAGATGGGCCGAGAGATCAAGGTCGAGTTGGGAAGAGGAAGAGGGGGAGGATGACGAGAGATACGTCTCAAGCCGCGCTTGGTTGACTTTCTGGTCGGGAGCCTGTCCCAGAAGCAAATTCGATCTGTCGAATCAGTGTTAGATCGCGGTCACGCCGGGGAAGAGGGCGTACACAGAGCACACTCACAAGTTGTAGACAACCTCCGCATCCACGGAGCCTTCGCGACCCTGATATCCATCTCGGACAACTTGTTCCCAGATATCTCCGCTTTGCACTGTTCGCACGATACCTTTGTACACCTTCTCGCCAAACTGTTCCTTGCCCTCTTCCAGCCCAAGATCAATGATTGAGTTCAGCAGAGTCACATACAAGCTCCAGATCTTGATCCGTTGACTGGTCGTAGCCGTTGCGATTGGAGCCTGCGCCGGGCTATCGTCGGGCCTGGCCTGGCCCGAGGGCGTCACCACAGGTTTCAGAGCCTCGTACGCCTCGACTAGTCTTCGAGTGAGAAATAACTGAGATGCATGCTTGTAGATTTTGGATATCTCGGACGACGATCGCTTGCTCGACCGGTTAAGCGAGGATTGAGATGACGAGAGCAACTGTGTGCTGGATGTGGACTCCGAGTCTATCGACATGTTTGCGGCGAGAGCAATACTAGCAATGAGACAAGTACATAAGGACTAGTAGCGTGTCGAGCGAGACGCAGGTTCAGAGTTCAAGTTGAGGGATGTCCAGATGATGTAAAGAGCAAGTCTGGGGTTGGAGGAGCTCGACCGCTGGATGGCATCGCGCTTGGGCCTGTCACTGGGTCACTCGTGGGAACCTCGGCTATAATCCTACACTGCACTGAAGTATGGCGGAAAAGCAGCAGAAACGTGCAGCTGGGGTATGAGCCGCTCATCAGCAATCTCTTCTATCCTAGCTTCCAGGCTCTGATATCCAAGATAATGCCCGCCACTATCTAGAAATGAGGATAGTATTCAATTGCGCCGCCGTGATAGATCCAAAATACCCTCCTGGCAGGCATTTGCTTGTAGTTTGTTGCTAATCAGCTTCCAGAATTCGGCGTCCTCCTCCCACCGCGGCAGCAAACGACCCTCCTTCACCATCCGAGCAATCCGTTGTTCCTCTTTAAACTTCTTTTGGGTATCGTCCTGACTTGAAACCTCAGGCACACCATCTTCAAGCATGTCGAATATGTTTGACTTTTGAGACATGGACTTCAATTTCTTCAGTCCTAATCTCGGCAACTGCACCACCTGCTGAGTCGCCTCGGTAGCCTTGACAGTACCTGTCTGAGCTTGTTCTCCGGCAGATCCAGGACGCGATCTGGGAAGGGAGGCACCGGACGCTCCTTGATTGCTGCTTTCCGGCCCAACCAAAATAGACTTGACAGCGGTCACGGGTGCCTTGATTGCTTCCACTATTGCTTTTGTCAAGCCAGGCTTTTGAGCTTCTGATTCCGAAACGGCTTCAGTTGCAAGCTCGTACTGGGTCTTTTCAACCGCAGGCGGCGGAGCTTCGGCAGGCGGAGCTTCGGCAGGCGGAGGAGCAGAAGCCTCAACCAAGCCTCTGAGTTCTTCAAGCTTGCGCTCTCGTTTCAATTTTCCGGGTATTCTGAGGCCAATTTTGGCCGTGACGTAACTATCGAAACCCGCTTCATGGTAAGTCGAAGTATGGAGGTAGCGGTCAAATCCTGGAGCAAAGGTGAAGCGAGGTACGTCCAATGTATCGATGTCGGTTTCCACAGCTTGCAAGGATGTGTCTGCCCAGCGCTTGTTCCCCAGGCCAGCGATGTATTTCGTATCCAGGATAAGAGGAAACAACTCTTGTACTCGCGCACTAAAGTCTTCCACCCGCTCTGGCAGATTATCGACAAAACAGCGGTAAAGATTTATAAGATCTGTCAAGCAATTGTGACCGATGAAAGCGCGTTGTTGACTTTTGAGCTTCGCTTGAAGGTCATCCAGGAACCCTTGAATATTGTCGGGTGCTTTGCCTTCAGGATGAGCGGCTTGCACGTAGCGATGCGGCATTCTAGAAACATCACCACCCATGATTGCTTCGATGATCCATCGAAACCCTACCGCGTTCAGAACTTCACGCTCACGGATCTGTTCCCGTACTTCCTTCTCGTTTGCTTGCTGCTCAGCAGTCGGATTCGTGATCTGAACAAAGTGGCCCATTCCTTGAGTTTTGAGTTTCGGATACTCGTTTCTCACGACCTGGTGCGTCAATCGAACTTGATATCGATTCAGGGCTGCTGGTAGAGGCTCCTTGGCGTTTTCGGCAGGAATGTTGACATATGGCTCTTGCTTCTCCTTTGGAGTGGCTTGCCAATCCTTGATTGATTGCCTGATATGTTCCACAAGAGGGGAGTCATCCTCTTTCAGAATCATGTCAGGGATATTGGCTCTTGCTTGATCATCTTCGAGGAGTTTCTTGCGCACTTGCTCTTCCTCCTGCCGTGACAGATATTGGACGCCTTGCAATATGGGCCGGTCAATGTTGAAACCGTTGCGGATTAGAAACGAGACGGCGCCACTATTGTACGACCATACTCGGCGGAAAACTTGCTCCTTTGTCGCTGGAAGTGGGCTCAGATCGAAGTTATAGGGCCGAGCAACATATTGTCCTTATGAGCAGTCAGCTGGACCGGCCATATATCTTCCATACTTCAACTGGGGTGAGACAAAATTCCCACAGCAGCGTTCGGACCTTCAGGGGTTCGTTCAAGGGACAGGTAAACAAAACGTACGATGATATCGACCCGGGGCTGAGAACAGGATATATAAAGTCACGTCATAAACAAGAACGCACCTTTTTGAGTGTCCTCTGCGACCACTGTCAGTCCAACCTGTAGGATTTGGTAAATCTGAGCCGCAGCTCTGAGATCCTGGTAGTAATCTTGCAGGGTCAACTTTCCGGAGCCTCCTGCCGGTCGTCTGCCTGCAACGCCCGAAAATTCGAGATCGAACGCGACAAACCGACTGTCGGCGATGTTCTGGATAATCTTGATGGCCTCGCCTTCGAATTCTGCGCCTGTAATATTCATTCTGGGAGGGTAGGCTCTGCTATGCGCAGGAAGAAGCCGCGACGACGTGCCAGGCGAAAGAAGACATAGAAGTTTGCTTTGGAGGCCAAACAGGCGACGAAGCAGACCGCTCATCAAACAATATCACTCAGCTGCAATCAACACCGGTAGTGAATATCAGCTGCTCACGACATACTAGCGGCCAAAATTGACTGAAGGTCGAAGTGTTAGAGAGGAGTCTACCTCTCCATATATGTAAAGTGGCTGTAGTCAAGATAACATCGAAACGTCAACTGACGACATTATTGAAATCAACAAAGGAAATATTGCCTCTCTACCTATGGACTTCCGCAAAACGTTGATGGCGGGCTCAGGTTCGAGTCTGGGAGATTCTAAGCAAAGATATTCCTAGATATTATGAAATCTTACGCGAATCGCTTGACTTGTACACAGCAGCCTTCGGGTTTATGAGTTGGTGGCCATGTCGAAACTGTGTCATGTTATAGTTGCGGATTAATTATAATATATTCGATTATTGTGGGGGACTCGCAACTCGTCGACTTCAAATTGCGCTGCCCCACGAAATTCATCTTGCCCAAGTCATTCTTTTGTCTCGTATCTCACCCACGACCAACCACTGCACCGATCATATTGCATAAAAGACCTGCGGTCGACAGTCGCCATTACCCTCCCTTACGGCTCTCCCGAGGAATGACACAGGGAACGGGTGCTGTGCTCTTACACAACTAGCCCGGCGGCATGGCCGTTTCTAATACTTCGTCCTCCCTTTCTGCAATCTTGCAAAAGACGAGCCTCGACGACCATGAAGAAATATTAAACGCGACCAACAAAGCCATCAAGGCGTCCAAATCCGATCTCGAAGCTCAACATGTCAAGGTCGTCGCCCTGATCAAACTCGATCGGTTCGACGAAGCGGTCAAGTTCATTGAAGAGGCAGGGGATGCTTTGAAAAAGAGGGCGGAGCTGGAATATGCTTACGCCTTGTACAAGTCTGGGCGGCTGGGAGAAGCCGTTGAGCTCGCATCTAAGCTCAAGGACAGGGGCGCTCGGCATATCGAAGCGCAGACGAGATATCGGCTTGAGGATCCTTTACGAACATTAGATCTCTACAAAGGCTTGAGAAGCAAGAATCTTGGACCTGAAGATCTCGATCTCCTCGTCAACCAGAGTGCGGTCAATGCCCAAGCACAATGGCTTGGTGTTACACGCCCTGATATAACACGGAGAGCCGAGCGAGATGATCTGGCCACGTTTGAGACCGCGTACAATGCCGCCTGTGGGAGCATTGCAAGAGGGGAGTTTGAACCGGCCCAATTCCTGCTTAAGCGAGCAGAAGAGCTCTGCAAGCAGTCCGATGAGTTGACGGATCAGCAGAAAGCAGAAGAGCTTGTGCCGATACGTGCGCAGCAGTTATATGTGCTTCTGTGTCTGGGTAAGACTGCTGAAGCTGAAGATCTGGCCGCTGGGGTCAAACCCGAGGATGCATTCGACATGTCAACGCGAAGGATCATTGAAAACAACCTGTTTCTGACGAGTCCGTCGTCGAATCCTTTCGTGGCCTACAGAGCCTTCCATTCGAACACCACAATCCCGGTCCATGATAAGCTTTTCTCATTTCAGAGCGTACCTTTGCAGTCGAACGAATTTTCCCTGGATTTACAGACCTTCAAATTTCACGCGGTTACCTCAGCTACTTCGAGAACCCTTCAGCAAGCTTCTTCCACGCCTCTCTCTGCAAATGTCCTTCTCGCGTCGTTCTTCAACGCGGCAGCTCATGCGAGAAACGGAACGGGAAAGCAGGCAATCAAGAGTATATTGCCACAGCTCGAGAAGAGGCCAAATGACATTGGGTTGCTTTTGACTTTGGTGCAATTGTATGTACAGACCGGCAACATCACGTCACCGGTTGAACTGGTGGAGTCGTTCTTTAAGCGGTTGGAGGAGTCGATGCTCGAGACCGAGCAAGATATCAGGTTTAACCCCATTCTTGTGAATCTTCTAATAGGCCTATACAAGAAGAGAGGCCAGACTGGGCATGTCAAATCGGAACTTGCAAAAGCTGCGGTATTTTGGCGTAGGCGTCCGGACCCACCCACAAGCTTGTTGACAGCAGCAGGTATCTCGCTCTTGGAGTCACAAACGGAAGACGATGTCACTGCTGCGGCGGATATTTTCAGCAAACTGCGCGAGCAACTGCCCAACGATAAGGCGACCATAGCGGGCTACGTGGCATCTCATTCCGCCGAAGGCGAGTCGCAGCTTGCGGCAGATGTGGAAAAGCTGACGTCCACCTCGGAGCTGACACGAAACATCGACATTGACGCACTAGAGTCCTCAGGCATCCCACAATCGTCCAACGCTCTGGCAATCGCCCAGCTTGGCCAGTCACGGAAGCGAGCTGCTCCTTCTGATGGAAACGTCAAACCCAAGCGGGTTCGCAAGTCGAGGCTACCCAAGGACTACGACGAAAACAAGAAGCCAGACCCAGAGCGATGGCTGCCAATGAAGGACAGGAGTTACTACCGGGCGCCGAAGGGCAAGAAGAAGGGCAAACGAGCTGGTGATGACAGAACGCAGGGTGGAGTGGTCAATGAGGACCTGAACGTCGAATCTAAGCCCTCGGTTGCACCCGCCGCAACGGGTTCAGGAGCAGGCAAGAAGAAGAAAGGCAAAGGAAAGAAATGAAATGAAAAGCCAGCTCAACGCATGGCCATAGAGGCAGATTCTTGGATGCCGCCGTCAATGTAGAGCACACAACATGTTCCTGATGATAGAGCAGCTATCCAGGAACAGCATGCCTGAATCAAGGTCATACGGTGTTACAGCCGGGTATCCTCTTGGGTAGAGTCTTCCCATGAACGAGCTTCGGGCAGATACCTAGTCACCAGCTCTTGCTTGTACCATGGAACCTCGGCGGATCGACGATGGAATGACCACTTGTATCCTACGGTAGCTGCTGTAAGGCTTCTTACAGCCTGTCAAAGTATCCCAGCGCATAATGTAGGATTGCAGTCTTTCTGAGGTAGTTCGGGACTGCACGTCGCTTGCCTCCGGGTGGCTCGGTCCTTTGCAGCCGTTCTGGCGCATGCTATAGGAGAAATGTGAGACACGTCAATGTGGAAGAAATAACAACTCAGGGCGCTGGATCGACCAGTGCGTGGCGAGCACTGACTCCGAGTCGTGAAAGGAGCAGCTGTTAAACTTAGCGTTCTTCGGATGTACCAGCTAAAGTAGGACGGACTCGCGTGGAGGAGAGAGCAGGGGGAAAAACCACGGATGTTGTGATGATGCTGGCGGTAGTAGCAGTGTAGTAGTAGTAATGATGGGGCTGGTAGAAGAAGGACTACGAAAGGCCACCGCAGTGCCAGTAGTGACAGCTCCAACACCAGCACCAGTCCAGAGTGGGGGGGGGGGGGTTTGAGGTGCGTCGAGAAATAACCCGAAAAACAACTGACAACTGAATGGCAGCGGGAGCGACGTCCTTGACTGCGAGTTGGAACTTCAGAGTTTGACCTGATTCACCCTTGACTTGACCTCGCTTCCCGGACTTCCGTCAATCCTTTTCATTTCTTCTCAGGCTCTTCGCAGGAACCCATCGGTGACAGCACAAGCAGAAGTTTGTCCTGCGCAATGTTCTCTCCTTGGACCGTGTGTTGCCGTCTTGCCCCGTCAACTCCTTTCCTGGGTCCCCCGTCGGCGGTGTAACGGCACGCGAACCCTCCTCTGTGCGGCACGCTCACTGCAGTGCTCAGGCTGTGCTGTGCGGCTTGCCATGCTGGTCTGCGAGTCTGCGGCCGGTCCATGGTTACTCAAGTGCCCTCGAGCCAGCGGTCTCATCACACACTGGCACTGCACGGATCCAAGAAAAAGAGAGGCATCGCAGACGGCGGCTCCCCTCCAGCGAAAGAGTCGGCTCCAAGGTCATGGGGTCACCGCACACGCACTGGCATCGGATCCTGGGTCTTCTGGGTCTTCTCCCACGCCTTGCCGCCTTCGCTTCCTAGCGGCGTCCTACCGAAAATCTGCAGCCCGCCCGGGGAGGCCCGTTCTCTACCAAGGCCCCGGTTCTGCTGATATTGCAATGTGTGATCAAGAGCCTCATTGGCCAGCCCTGGCCATTTCGCTGGCCGTGGCAACTCGTCGGCGCACAAACTAATCCATCTCACCTTCGGTAAGCTCCTCTTTTCACGCGTGCTGGCTACATTTAGTCCCCCTGAGTATCGTTGCTCGTGGATCAAGCCTCATGGATCCGAGACCTCTTCATCATTGGCACTTTGACCACGTCGTCTATCCGGCGCTGGGACTCTGTGACCACCTTCACAAAATGCCCTGGCTGGTAGCACTTCTACCCAAGAGCTTGGACGCTGCTGCTGCGTCTTGACCACATTTTGCACCTCACGCCTCTGCTTAAAACATGTCAACTCTCCTCAACCTTGCCCGCAGATACTCCTCCTGTCCTTGTAACTGTCGTGTCTCATCTGAACTCCGCTTCCCGGTCAACCTGATTGACAGCCGTTGATAATTCTCCTTGACTGTTTGACATATATACCATCCACGCTGAACAAGGCCGACTGTCGCTGTTCTTCTGCTTCCAACACTTTTTTTGGTCTGCCACAGTGGGCCGGTTGGGTCATCCACCGATCCACGTATTAACCAGGCATTTACCCAATTGTCTGGGGTTCTCCCTTGAAGCAGTCTTCGCCTCTGCGGGTTGTGCCTATCTACTCCCAAATTTCTTACGCTCTGGTCACTTCACACTTCAGTCCGGAGTCACTTATAGAAAATGGACCTGGCCTGCAGCGGCTTTACTGCTGTCAATGTGGACTCGGATTTTGAACAACCAGAAGATATCCACGAATACTTCACTCTACAAGCACCACCCAATACCACTATATGGCGGAAGCCGTCCGCTATAGATGACACCACGGCCCCAATGGTGCTGAAGCGCTTGCAACAATCATTCATCCTTGCGGAAGTCACCGTATCTGCCGATTTCGCCATGGAGTTTGACCAAGCTGGTCTGGTCATATTCTCAGGCTCCCTGGGAGACCCGCCTTCATCAAGATCCCCCAATGTCCGGAGGAGTCCGCGTTACTACAGACCCAGGATGGAAACACTTGCTCGGGGCAAGTGGGCAAAGGCCGGCCTGGAGTTTACGGGAGGCGAACTCCATGCCGCGTCTGTGGTGGCCATCTCCAGTTGCGGTGCCGACTGGTCGTCGTCTGCACGGATGCCCTCACCCTCAACCACATTCGACCCATTTTCACTGACGTCGCAATCGCTGCGCATCAAGTTCGAACGGGTCGAAGAATCTTTGTGGATCTGGTATCAGATACCTAATCTCAGCCCCCAGCCCTCGGATTGTCAGCCGCCGTCTTTCGATCCTGGGCGAAGAAGCCCAGAAGATGTAGGGTCGGGCTGGAAGAAAATGCGCGAAATCATGGGGTTCTTTGGCGGCATGGAGGGCAAGGCGAATGTCTGGGTGGGATGCTATGCGAGTCGGCCGATGAATTTTGAGCCCAGCAACAGCTGGGAAGAGGTCGATGCATTGGTCGCCGAATTTGAAGATCTGGACATTTTATGATTGTTTCCAGTGAATTGACTCAATCTAAAGGAAGAGAGGGGCAGAAGTATACGCCAACTAACGTGCCTCAGCGTTCGATATCAGTCCTTGGCATTGCCAAAAACGTTGGGCTGTGTAGAGGTTGTGGGGACGCGGTATTTCAGAAACTGTGCCGACCTCTCGTCCAGAATTGTTGATTTGAGCGTTTTCGTTTGTTTATTTTGTAACACCAGCGTCGGTGTATCATGCGTACGAGCTCTGATCCAGCGAGATGGGAGAGAGGCATGCCGGCTTGGGCGACGTTTTCGGGACTTCGCGAGCGACAAAGCTGATATTGACCGGGTCTTCGGTAACTTGCATTTTGGATAGCTCAATCTGCAGCTCCTGTTTGTTGTGCAGAAGATACCACAATGAGAATCATGACACAGAGCAAACCAGAGCACCATCTTATTTCCCTAAACCAACTCCTTCCGTCCGGTTGGAACCGAAAACAAGCCAATCTCATCTGCAGTGACGTACGGCCTTGACCGACTGAGCCTCTCGTGTGAAATTCAGTAGCATGTCTCAGCGTCGCGCACAGCGTTTGAGAGCCATTGAATCCTCGTCTATTGTATGGATGCAAGCAAGCCCTAATTTCGTGCTTTCAAAGGGTACGCAACCTAGTCTCCGTAGCGCAATCTTCGACCACGGTCGTCGCGAGCATTGCGAACAATTTCGACCTCAACCCCGTGTTCCTTGGCCCAGGGGACGACGTCGTTGGAAACCCTCAGGCAGTTTTTCAAGACGATCTTTCGCAGATTTGGGGGGTTTCCCCGGATCAAGTCCGCGACGAACAAGGTGGTGATCTCGGCGCTGTCGAGGCTCAATTCCTCCAAATCCGGAGTGTACTCGAGAAATTCCCTGTGATAGATATCCCACACAGGTTCGCCTCTCACATGGAGGCGCTTGAGCCCCTTAAGCCAAGGTGTGCGCAAGAGGAAGGAAAAACGAGTGACTGCCTCGGACTCCCAACTGATGCTGATAATCCATTCCTCCAGTGTTCCGGGCTCGACTTCCGCAGCCTGCTCCTGCAAGAAAATGGGATACATCGGACAGTCGTAGACGGTGAGGCTCTGGAGGTTGTGCAGGGATCCATGGCCGGGCTCCCAATTCAATTGCTGAGCGAGATGAAGATCGAATCGGCGGTCGCGGAGTGTGGCTTCCTGGAACATGACCGAGGTGAATCGGAGCTTGCGGATGTTCTTGGGGAGAACGAAAGATGGCAGGGCGCCACGTTCTGCTTCTAGAACTTCGAGTCGTTCCATGTGTCGTAGATCAATCACCTTGCTTGGGACAGGCAGTTGGAAGCAGGATAGGCCTGTGAAAGAGAGGGATTCCAGTGCGGGCAGGCCTGAAAAGAGTTTGTCCTGACATGACAGTCCAGAGTTAGTTCAGTTGACGTACAGTACGAACAAGTGTTGCATTGCACATCACCAAAGGATAGCAACTGTTGGTGCTTACATGATCAAACTCGACCACTATGCCGACGAGCTGGAGTTGTAGGACACGTAGAATGTTGGATTCTAGCTTGAGCCCTGTGCGATCGAGGTAGTTCTCTCCGGGTTTAGAACCAGTAACGTTCCTGAACTGCGCAACCTCGACGTTGGGACAGTCTTTTAGGATTTTGGGTATCACGTCGAACGGCACGGCCGTGGAAGAGCCAAAGATGATGCTTTTCAAGTCGTATTTGGAAAAAGGAAGTCCCGTGACCGAGATCCACTTATCTTGGATCTCCAGGGTCTGAAGCATCGGTAGGCTTTGATACCTTTGCAGCGTTCTGCTGAGGATCTGCGAGGAAGCCTCGGTCAAGTGGCAGGCGGAGATAGTCGTAGGCTCCTTCAGGCGTCTCAAAGCTGCATGCAGCATTTTCGGAGTAATCGCCCTCTCTGCGCCCGGAAAAGCAAGAGTGTCGGTGAGTGGAGGCAATGTTCGAAGCATTCTGTTCCAGGCTTTGCACACCCGCAACATTTGCATATGCTGTCTGTACGGTAAATACCCCAGGATGATGTTGACAATCTCCAGCGGGAGAGTCGTCATGGGATCCTTTGCGTTCGCGAGGAGGGTCATGGTTCTCAGTTCGTCCTTCACGGCGGCGAGTTCTCTCGCGATCAACTGTGTATATTGATGGAATGCCGATACCTGCTTCAGCCCATGTTCGTAGAATTTCTGTGCCGCGGACCTGTTTCCGAGGCGGCGCTCGATCTGTCCACATCTGATGTAGCCTCGTCCATCCGTGCGGTCAATTCGAATCATGGCCTTCGCGTCCTTCAACGCCAGTTCATCGTGTCCCAGCCGGATGTGCAAAGCAGTTCTCAGATCAAGGAGAGTCACGCGAGTCTGAGCAGTCACGCTTCGGTCCCGTTCACAGGTCTGTAAGGCTGTGCCGGCCAGGTCGAGGGCCGCATCGTACTTCTTGTTCCTGGCGGCCTCTTGGCACTTTTTCAGAAGTGCGGAAACCGAGTCGCGTGCCGCGGCCCCAGGAGCCATCTCGGACGGAGGACCAGGACGATACTCATCTGGACATTGCGGACTACGAATATGGAGAAAGTCAACGCGTATTGATTGTTACACGGTGGTTGAGGCGGTGGATGTGAAACCAGATTGACGCGGTTGCGTTGCTGCCCTTCCGGCTCAACTTCGGAATTGACCCTCCAGCGTGTTTATGTCTAACCCGTTTCAGACGCCAGAGATGAACCACGATTCAATTCGGTTCGGGCTTGATCAGTCTTGCAAGCCTGAGCATTCAAGGAAGAAGCGCTTTCTTTAGTCTGTCCACTGACAGCACTCACAATGGAGTCGAACAGTCTCGAGAGGGCCTCCCAGTACCTCAACAACCTTCTGCTTGCCCGCGGCCTCCTCTCCAATGGGAAACCAATCGATTTCGCCAGACCCGACCGCAGCGGCAAGGGAACAGATGCGACAATGTCCCGGGTCATCAATCTTGTCCACAACTTGGTCTTGCGACGCGACCAGGACGCTGAACAACGAGAAATGCTTGCGATGAAGATTCGCGCCACCCGCGCCGACGAATCTCAGCGTGTTCTTGATCTCCAGAGACTACAAGATAAGAATGCAGAACTGGCGCGAGTCGCGGCGTCGGCAGAATCGGTAGAGCGAGCCTTGAAGTCAGCCGCTCGAAAGGCCGAGATACAAGCCAAGGAACTTAAGGATCAAATGTTGAAAATGAAGTCTACATTGGATCAAGTTCGTGCCAAATGTCTGAGTGATGTTCGAAAACGTGATGTCGAGCTGGACAAACTGAAGGCTCATCTGGCCGGACTACAACGCGGCAAAAAGGATGCGTCGGGCATGAAAATCAATGTTATAAACTGGGAGCCGGAAACCAAAGGCCAGGAACGACGGAACGGCCAGAACGTGGACAGTACGGAATGGAGCTTGGAGAAAGAGACGAATGACTTTCTGGCGGCGGTGCTGAACGAAACCAGCGCTGAAAATGTCTCCCTAAGGCGTATCGTCACTGATACCATGAAGATACTTTCGGATCTGACCGGCCTGTCTGAGACAGCCACCGAACAACATCTTGATCCGGAGGGAGTTTCGTTCGCAGGCTCCAAAGAGCCTGGCCACTCAAATCGGGAACAAGATCAGTCGGACCACGGTCTGACATCATGTGCGGCTTTGGCAGACCAGATGAGTTCGATTCTGAGCCATTGCCAGTCGATTCTCAGGGATCCTTCCTTCGTACCAATCGAGGAAGTTCACATACGCGACGAAGAAATCATCAAGTTAAGGTCGGGCTGGGAAAAGATGGCAACCAAGTGGAAAGAAGCAGTGGCCATGATGGATGAATGGCGGAAACGCAGTGGTGAGCGAGGCGAAGTCCTGTCTAATGATGACTTCTCGGCCTTCCAGCTCGGCCAAAGTGTTGCCATGCTGCCCAATGGACAACCTGTGTTTGCCATCGACGAGGATTTACATTCCGGATTATATGAAGACTGCAACCTAGAGAACCAGTCTGTACCAGAGACCGAACAACAGCCGCCGGAGCCTTTACAGGAAGGCTTGGATGAAGATGAAGGCCAAGAATCGGATTTTGAGATTCCACTTGAGCCCACCGCTAAACGATTTGCATCAAGCCCTCGCCGTGCCCGTCTGAACATCGGCAAACCATTGCGACCTTTAGAATCCAATGATCACAATCTAAAAGCATCGCCGAACCGAAGCGCCGTCACCAGGGGCATTCCGAAGCACGCTGCGGAATGGGAACAAGACGAGGAAAATCAAGGGCCTGCTCAACAAGACGAAGATATGACAATGTCAGTGGCGGAGAAGCTAGCCGCTGTCGAGGCTGAGGCAGTAGAAGCGCAAAAACTCTCGTCACAACAGGCTAAGAAACGGAAGCAGGCCGGCAGCCAGAGATCAAAAAGGGCTACCAGACGGCGGAGCACGCTTAGTCCGGACGAACTTGCTGCACTGATGGGTATAGAATAGCTCGAATGAAGAAGTTGATAACTTATATTTTTGGGGCAGCCATGTTAAAGATTGCGCCCTCTGATCTACCTTTCTCTGAGGGAAGGACCAAAATGCTCGAAACGAGTAGTCATTGAATCTATGGCACTGTTGTTTCCGAGACGGCGTATACATCATTTGTCTCGAATATCAAACGAAGTCGACGGACGATGTGTAGCTGACTAAGCTGCACGCCATTTCCTGATTGGCCAGCCTTGGCTTGCTCTCCGGACTCTTTATTCTGCGCGTTCTCGACAACAAACGCGCAACGTCGACGGTTTGAAGTCCACAAACTCTTTCACCCTCCACACAGCTTGCTACGAGGTGATTCAGCCAACATCCTCGTCAGCCTGCGCACCCGTATGACACATCGATAAGGCGACCTCGACATGCGCTCAGCGCCGGCGGTTTAGGCACGATGAACAAATTCTCTGCGGACTACTCGTCCAGCGTCAACTCGACCCCGGCCAAACCGCCTCCTCGCTCACATTTGTACAGCTCCGACGAGCCTCAGCTTGCTAGTACAACCCCTATCGCGCCGCCGCCTTCCCAGATCTTTGGCAGTTCGGCCTTCGGTACCGGCGTCAGTAAGCTGCACCTGTCCAAGCCTTCGAAGTCGTCTCCACCACTTCGTCCGTCGAAATACAACCCATCGCTTCCTCGCACCAAGAATGGCACTCCTGCAAAGATAGCCCCGAGGCCATATCACACCTCCTTCAATACGACTCTAGCCTCGCAATATACCGATCGCACTGAGGATGCATATGCAGACGAAGATATGGAAGAATACGACTATGAGGATGACACAGGCATTCAACTCCCGCGAAAGGGTCGTTCTGTCAATCGACAATCTGTCGCTTCGCTCCTGAAATTCAGCCAGCGTGAGTCGACAATGTCAGCTCCGCGTCGGTCCTTGCGCCATTCCCGGCTTTCGGCCTTGCCCAACAAAGGCGCCGAGTCGGTCGTCCCTAACCTGGCCCGGGAATTGGCTGCGCGAAGCGAGCCTGCTGCTCTGACTGAACCCGATGAAGTGATTCTGCGAACCGAGCAAATCCTTCGCCAGTTGGACGAACACACCCAAAACCTGAGAGACAATACTAGGGCCCTCCAAGAAATTACCGAACACGTCTATATCCTCCTCCCAGAATGGCAACGTTTTGTCAACATCGAGCGCCCGTCCCTTGATAGCAACGATATAGGGCCTCAGAACTCAGCCACACCATTCGCCAAAGCCAACTACCTCGCCTCCCTGCTTCTAGCTCTTCATCATCCACCCACAGGCCCCGACGACACGACTCTTCCGACACCACAAATCCTTCTCGATTGGCTGGACACGTATCATGTCTCTTACGAGCCACTCTACCATGCAGTGGTCTCGGCACGACCTAACTGCACGTCTCATGACCTCTTTTGGGATGCTGTTCAAAGCTTGATGCTGCGCGGGAAGTTCGACATGGTCATGCGCCTTTTCGCGGAAGCAGACTTCAGGTATGCCGCGTCCGCGGTGGACGATGGAGCGGATGAACCTGGGTACAAGGGCGCACAACTTCAGTCGATACAGGGTGTCATATATCAGGCTCGGGTTCTTCTCAATTCTTGTCCTGTTGTTCAGTCCGGCGATTGGAATCTTGCAGGCGCAGAATGGGATCTGTTCCGTACACAGGTGGAGGCAGAGTTGAACAACTTGACCGAGCTGGCGGCTACCCACCCCGACGATGACACTGCATCCTTCGAAGCGGAAAACTTCGGCCTGCGCAAACCTGGAACAAGCCTCCTCGGAAAACTTGGTCAGAGCACAGCATCGGCTTTGCCTTGGACCATCTTTCAAAACCTTAAAATCCTTTACAGCATACTCCTTGGTAGTGCCGAGGAGATCGCCGCTCAATCACAAGATTGGCTGGAAGCAGCGACATCGTTGACGATCTGGTGGGATGGAACCCTGGATGCTTCAGTCGCCCAGTGGAGCTTCGATGTAAGCCGTGCTAACAACATGACTGAAGATGGCGGAAGCGTCAATCCCTATCTTGGCCGGCTTCGAGACTCATTCCTGAGCGTGACTGACCCGAACGACAAGAATTCGTTCCAGATCAACGCCATGTCACCAGTGGAGGTGGGCCTAGGGTGCATTCTCCAAGGCAGTTCTGAAAGCGCGTTGATCATCCTTCGTATCCTGTCCCAGTGTGTTGCGTCAACTATAGCAGAGATTGGCACAAAGGCACAGTGGCTCGAAACTGAGAGTTCCGTGAGGCCGATCGGACTGAATGACGAAGACCTTATGGTCCTCAGTTATGGGGTACCGAAGCAGGTCGTAAGCAAAGACGAAATAATGCTGGGTTATGCCGAACGTCTTTTTGAGAAGGACGTGTTACAATTACCTGATGGGGCGTCGGTCGAAGGTTGGGAAGTCTCCATTTCAATTGCCACCCGACTAGACGATCGCGAGGCGATGCACTCAACTGTGGCCCGGTTTCTCGACCAGCTGGAAGTGGTCTCGCAAGATCGCGCTGAAAAACTCACAAATCTGTGCTCGGATCTCGGCCTACAGGACGAGGCACGTAAAGTGTCGGATCGTTTCGGAGATTATGTCGTTAACAATACCACCGAATATGGCACAGCCTTGTTGTGTTATGCAAGAAGTCACGCCGCGCACAAAATCCGGCAATTGATCGATATGCTTATCAGCTACTCGCTTGTCGAATCAAGGGCTTATCCACCAGAGGACGAGATGGATGAAGGGCTGCAGAGTCTGGTGCAGAGTCCCAGAACAGCATTGGCAGACATCGTCGAAGTCGATCCGGAGGCCGCAGAGATGCTACAGTTCTACCTCGTGGGGTATGCCTGTCTCCGCAGATTCTACACCCTGAGAGATGAGGATTCTTATCCAGACGGTCGGGGCAAAGTGTCAAATCTGCGACCTCTCGCCCGAAGACGGGCTGCCTCCAAGGCTTTGGTGGCGGCCATCAACAGTGCGGCGGACAGCATCTACGGAGGCTTGTACGACCCTGAGCGCCAATCTGCCATCCAAGTGGACGGATTGCTGACGTTGTTGGGAGAGGCCACGGCATTGCTTGCACGCAACCGCCCTTCCGCACAACACATCTTCACCTCACAACAAATCTATGCGCTTCTGGCGGCCATCGAGGATCTCTCCACCGTGTCTTCACGCGTCTACGAGGCCACCGAGGACTGTCTCCAGGCCTCGCTGCGCAATTATCACGGATCTCAGCCGCCCAGTCCCCATGCCATGTTGAAGAAGAGCATGTCATCTGGAACCAACTCCAACTTTAGCTTCAGCATGATGGGATCGGAAATGTTGGCGAAGAGTGACCTGACCAGTCGAGGCACGGGCGGAAAGAGTGCTGGAAGCAGCGGAGTCTTGGTCCCTGGTCCGCAAGGCAACGTCTCCCGAGGGTGGGACTGGCGCGCCAGCTTCAAAGACAAGGATGTCACTGGACGGGATGTGGTGAAGGTGTTGAGGATGGGACTTGCAGAGGAACTGAGCATGGTCGCGCTGGAAGGAGGCTCATGATCGAGTTGTCAGTGTAGGAGTCGACAAACGTCGAACAACCGTCTGTTGGTGTAATCCAGTTGAGACCAATTCCTGCATTCCAGCTGGTATGCGGCTTTTCATCCTGATCATGAAAGACGTAAGCTGATGTCACAGGAGGCTCTTTGAGAGTCCTCACGAGGCTGTAAACCCCTGAATACCATTGCAACTTGAATGATATCCTAGTACTAGTGGATCGTGCTTGTCCCTCGACGCTTCAATACACCTTAACGTACTCTATAGTCGACTTTAACCATGTCTCGTACATCGCCTGCAACCTACAAACCGAGGTCAATACTCCCTCTTGGTCGGGTTGCCCTCTTCCGAAAGAACGAGAAATTATCCAGGGGCTGTTCGGCCACAATACAACCAGCACGAACGAAGACTTGGCTAACGCAGTCTCGAGACGGCTGCCAAAAAAGGCTTTGTCTAGTACTCAAACAGATTTGAAGTCCTCCTCTAGAGAGGATAGATGAAGAACTTGTTCTCCATATCAGTCAGGTCCAGCAAAGCCAGATCGACCTTCTTGCGCACCACGCGGCCTTCTTCATCCACCTCCTCGACTTCTCCATCGGCATGTGCATCACCTCCCAGCTGTTCGATCCACTTCTTGCGCTGCTCATTCCGTCGTTTCAGAATAAACCGGATCACAAACAAGATGGTTGGGGTGCCGACCCAGCTGACGACAATCATGGTAATCCAAGCAGGATAGTAGCGGGGAGCATCTTTGGGAACCCAGATCTGGGGCGAGATGAGATTTGCAACGCTATATCCCAGCATCCACATGACGTTGCGCGTGAGCTTCTTGGTATAGCCGGCACAAGAAGACGAAACCCAGCCAAGAGCGATAATATATGTGTTTCCAAAGGTGTGGCCGGCAATTAGCAGACAAACCAGCATGCCCAGCTTCTCGTCCCAGCTAATTGCGACCATGCCAATCCCGCCGGCCAGGGCAGGCAAGCACCAGAAGGCGCTGTGGATGGCTTTGTTCGAGGGCCAGATGTCAAGAGCCCACGCACCGGCGAAACACACCAGAACCCCAAACCCGCCTCCTGCGGCAGCCACGAGAGTCGAGCCCAGCGCGTTCACGCCAAGAGATGTCGTGATCAGATTCTGCTGTCCGTAAGTCAGGTTGTTGGCGATCATCAGCGTAAAGGCGGCCAGAGCGAACAGCCACGAAATCGGGTCCCGCAGGGCCTCGATAAATTGCGACTTTTTGAACTGTTTCTGCTCGATGGAACTCTGATGGGATGCATGCACTCTTCGGATGACGTGGATCTTTTCCTCCAGACTCAAAAATTTCGCATGCGCTGGGTTGTTGGGATACCGGAACCAAACCCAGATCGACAGCAACAACGAGATCCCGCCTGTTGTGATCATGAGCAGTTTCCAAGGCAGAACGGAGCTGTGGCTGTGCAATAGGCCGTATGATATAAAGGCAATGACCACCGGTGCCGCAGCAGACGTTACCCACAGAATGGGTTGGAGGACAGATTGTTCATGCCGGTTAAAGAACATTCCAATGGTCATTTCCATTGCTGGAACGACCACAGACTCGACAGCGCCCAGTAGTAAGCGCACGACGACAAGGCCGCCGTAGTTGACTGCCACGCAATGAAGAAGCAAAATCGCCGCCCAGAGGAAAACCAGAGTGGCCACGAATTTGCCAAAGGGTAGCTTTTGCAATAGGTAGTGTCCTGGCCATTGAGCCGCGAGATATCCTGCAAACGCCGTTAGCCTATGAAACAAAACAGGCACGACTGAGCTCAATTCTCTCTCGGGGAAACTTGCCCACATAGAAAAATGTGTTGAGGTTGTTATATTGCGCTTTGCTGATGCCGGTTTCCTCAAACAGTCCCAAGATGGCCGCATATCCCAGAGTCGATTTGTCGATCTGTGCGGCCCGGTTAGCAGGCTGGCGACTTCCAGGGGTTCAGGTTGGTGCACGACTACTCACGAAAAGCAAGATGTTGATGGCCGACAAGAGTCCCATCACATGCCAATATAGCTTCCTTACCAGCTTCTTCTCCTGCTCCGGTGTCAAGGGCCCAAAGTCGTCCCCATGTTCCTCGACAATGCGCAAGGTTTCGTCCGCATACTTCTCCTTGACGGTGACAGTGGTGGGTTGCGCAGTGCCCTCGTCTTTGACGTTGGTTAGCTCGTCCTTGCCCATTTTTGGAATGCGTCAATCTCGACGTAGGAGCTGTTGTTGGGCGCCATTCTGCTGAATCCGTCCCAAAGGTATTTATCACCAGGGCCAACAGAAAAAAGCTGCCTCTCGCCAGTGGCAAAATATGCTTCTCGATGGTGCAATCAATTTAGCGTTGCAGAACGAATGATGGACAGGGCCAGAGTTCGCCATGCGCCTCAGGCTGGGAATGCACCTCAAGTGCGGAACCACACTGCAGACACATAACGCCAGAACAGGACTTCAACAAGTTCCGGAAAGTTCCCGAGACTTAGTCGACATTCTAGAATGCTTCAGCGGTGAGCTTGCTTCTACTATACCTTACCTGGCTGATCATGATGGCGAAGCTTTGGCCGGAGGAAGACGCAGGCCTCATGAGACGTGCAAGGAATTCACGCCGCCGCGCGGTGCGGTTTGTTGGGCGTGATATCTTGGATTCTCCCATGCCAAATGCCATTATTGCACGGGAAGTCCAAAATCTAGAGAGAGATTTAGCGAGGAAACATCAAATCGCGTCCAGGCGCGTATGTTATACGAAATTCTAGGAAGATATTGCGTGATGCAGGGCTGCTACCTTGCGGTGAGGCGCCAGGTGCCAAGGAATCTGAAGTCAAAGGTACAAGATTGCCTCACTCCAACTCGGCCTTGACTCGGGTTTGTTTGATATCATGTAGGTTTCCACCATCATGCTATATTGCACTTCTTCACGAAGGTGGCAACTCTAAAAGGTCGAAAGGCGCGCGGGTTGCGTGGCGGCACCATGGTCTCAGCGACGACTTTGCACAGCTCTTGTCGATGGCGCTTCACTTCGGTGGTCTGACTAAAGCCGTTTGACGCGCTTTCCGACAGTAATTCCAACAAGACATCTGGCAAGTGTAGCCCTCAGTACCAGGGTACGACCTGGGCGTCAAGGGCATGTGATTTCCTGACAGTGGAATTTGAGCGACGAGCGCCAGTGTTTTAACGCCTTCTTTTCACCATCCTTCACCAGGATAGAGATAGGTATGGCCTATCAAGGGATGCTGATAAGATCATCAACTCTCACACTCTGGCCAGTTTTCATGGACTGGTTGGCAGCTATCCCGGTCAGGATGGACAGGGCACCATCAATATGGGATGCTGCGCGATTGAACGCGTCGGGCTTTGGTGTTCCAAAGATGTCGTTGAGCAGTTGAGGATCTCCTCCTCCATGGCCGCCTACGCCTGAAGGGATCTCAACCTCCATCGGCTTACCGAACATGGGCCGCAAGAGGATGGATCGATGTTCGAGCGCACCCTCTTGGCTTTGTTCACCACCCGAGTTGATATATGCCCTTTCAACCACATCCAGTTCCAGGCGCCCTTTGGTTCCAATGAAACAAACCCTGAAACCCTCCACAGGTGAATATGCCGTCAGTGAATATGTGAGGATCGCTCCGGACCGATATCGAACCATGACGCCCATCGTGTCCTCAATGCTGATTCCATCACCAAAGACACTTTGATCCCGATGATAGCCGTCCTCCTCCTCGGCATCAAGGTACATCGCTTTCAGCTGCGGATTCTCTTCCAGATGCAGCGCGAATGGATCGTCTTTTGCGTTTTCACTTCCGTGAGCGCGGGCATAGAAATTGGTTACTCCTCGCTTCTCGGCGTTCTCACGACCATAGAAGCTCAGGTCGCCCATGGCAACAACAGTTTCGGGCCGACTCTGAAGCCAGAAGTTGACCAAATCAAAATGGTGGGTTGATTTGTGGACTAACAGACCTCCGCTGTTGCGCTTGTCCCGGTGCCAGCGTCGAAAGTAATCTGCTCCGTGGGAGGTGTTGAGATCCCACTGGAACGATACTGAGTTTACTTTGCCGATGGCCCCGGAAGACAGCAGCTCAAACACCTTCGTGTTATGGGGAGCATAACGGTAGTTGAAGGTGACCCGGAGATTGCTTCCGGTTCGGTCAATGGCGCTGAAGATTTCCTTGCATCTGGGAATGTCGATGGTCATTGGCTTCTCGGTCACAACATTGCAGCCAAGTTCCATTGCCCGGACAATGTAGATGTTGTGTGTTCGGTCGATGGTGGTCACAATGACATCGTTTGGGGTGGTTTCTTTGATCATCCGATCGAAATCGACAGCCTTGTATGTTGGAACCGCTCGATGTCCCAGCGCCCTCAACTTAGAGTTGGCATATTCCATCCTCGTTTGATTTGTGTCGCAGAAGGCCACCAATTCTGCGGTATCTTTGAAGTCTTGCGCGATAGCCGTATAAAAGAAGCCCGCGCGGCCACCGGTGCCAACGAGGGCATACCTTTTGCGTGTCGTTGGGCTCATCTCGGTCGGTATCAGCAACTTGTGGTTCTTGAAGAGTGACGCCCTGATGGATTTGTTGAAGAAACGATTCTCATCTTGAACTTTTCAATCCAGATTCAGCCCACAGCACCACAACACTCAAAGCCCTGCTTCGGCGCAAAATCACCCGAGCCAAAACGGCGGGGCTATCTCGAGGATCTTGTCTAGGTCAAGACCATGTAAGTTGAACCAAACATCTTGGTGGGTAAACAACTTTCGGCAGATCCCCCGGAGCCCGAGGGGTCCCCGCGTCTCCACTACAACATACCAGCACGTCTACTAACTTGGAAAGGATGTTAAAGCCTAATTGACATCAGGCTACGGGCACCCTCCCACAGCACAATATGTGCAATCAGACCGTCTGTGCCCAGCTCGGCATGCTACGTTTGCGCTTCCTTGGTTCGCATGTCCTCGTGCCACGCTCTCCCACCCCTCCCCAAATGGAAAAAACCCAACTCAATATCGGCAATTACTGGGCTGGCTGGGACAATGATGAACCGAGGACTTCTGGTGGGCTCTCTGAGGGAACTCGATATCAGTCGCATGGAGCGCCTCCCTGTGACCTCCTCATGTGTCCTCAGCGTAACGCCAACCGCGGCTGTGCTACAGCATTATCTTTCCCAGCATGCCTTTCGTTGAGCAATCCAGCGTCCCTCCTATGGATGATTCCAAAGATGCCATTACCCACGCGGAAACCATCATCCCTCTCCCGCCAGTCGAACAGAAAGACAAAGCCGCTGC
Source organism: Exophiala dermatitidis NIH/UT8656 (assembly GCF_000230625.1). Lineage (NCBI taxonomy): Eukaryota > Fungi > Ascomycota > Eurotiomycetes > Chaetothyriales > Herpotrichiellaceae > Exophiala > Exophiala dermatitidis. The sequence continues at coordinate 66,253 of NW_008751649.1, read as the reverse complement.
TTTCTTGAGCGAGGTCGACGAGGACCCAGGCTTCACCTATCAAGAAGAGAAGGACGTTCTGAAGAGAATTGACTACCGTGTCTTGCCGCTTCTCCTGGGAGCGTATTTCTTCCAGCAACTGGACAAATCGTCGCTGTCGTATGTCTCGGTGTTTGGTATCACGAGCGATGCCCACCTCCACGGACGCCAATACTCCTGGCTCGGTTCCATTTTGTATCTTGCCCAGCTTGTTATGCAGCCACTTGCTGCATACCTCCTGGTCAAACTTCCCACAGGAAAGCTGATTGGATGTGCCATACTGCTCTGGGGAAGCTCTCTGGCTATTATGTCCGCCTGCACGGACTTCAAAAGCCTCATGGGACTGCGCTTCACACTCGGAGCCTTTGAGGCAATGATCGGTCCGTTCTGTCATCTCTTACCTCTTCCTCTTCGGCTGACACAGATGCATAGCTCCCTCCTGCGTCGCAGTGACGCAGCTGTGGTGGCGCCGTAGTGAACAGACTTTGCGCAATTCCTACTGGAACGGAATGAATGGTGTCACGGCTGTGGTATGCCATGCTTGGATTGCCCGCCTGGAGGAATAGTTTGTGCTAACACTGCTCTAGGTTGGCAGCCTTTTCACTTACGGACTCGGTCATATCCACAGCTCCATCTTGCATCCATACCAGGTAAGAGAATTCCGAAGCCGTGGATAAATGTCCATGCTAATCTGTCACAGGTTATTTTTCTGTTTTGTGGTCTCCTTACCGTTGCGTACTCAATTTTGGTCCTTATTCTGATGCCTGACTCCCCGATGGAAGCCAAGTACCTTACCAAGCGAGAGAAAGTCGTCGCGGTAGAGAGGCTCAGAGCAAATCAGCAAGGCACAACGTCAAGATTGTGGAGATGGGACCATGTCTGGGAAGTTGTGATCGATGTCAAGACATATCTATGGTTTTTGATCATCATTTCCATCTCGTAAGCAATGGACATCCACGGCAAACCCCCTGTACTGACCCGTCAAAGCATTCCCAGCGGTGGTATCAGCACTTTTGGCAGCTTGATCGTCAAGTCGTTTGGATATAGCAGCTTCGCCACGATCCTCTTCAACATCCCTTTTGGAGCCATCCAAGTGATCGTGATTCTGGGCTCAGGCTGGCTTGCGACAAAATGGCAAAGAAAGGGCTTGGTCATTGCAATCGCTGCCATATTCCCCACGGTGGGGACAATCATCCTCCTGACGGTGCCGAGGGAGCAGAAGGGTGTCCTCCTCTTTGGTTATTACCTGGTCTGTCCGCACTCTCACGTTTTCATAAGTTTGACTGACTGCTTTAGATCTCCTGCCTGGCCTGTATCACGCCTCTGATTTATGCCTGGCACATCCAGAACTCTGCCGGAGATACCAAGAGAAAATGCACGTCAGCTGTGGTATTCATTGGCATGTGTGCCGGTAACGTCATCGGACCGCTTCTGTACTCGACCGACCAAGCTCCCTTATATCGGTCTGGCTTGATTTCCAACCTGGTCATGTTCGTGTTGGTGGCCGTCCTTGCCATTGTGATCTGGCTATATCTCTTGCTTCTGAACAGAAGACACGCTCGACGTCGGGCCGAGCTCGGCAAAGCTGCGGACAAAATTGATGAATCCATGGTAGGAAAGGAGAAGATCGGTGCCACCAAGGCGGTAGAATTGGAAGAAGCTCATCAAGCAGGGGTTGCGAGCAATGCCAATGGGTTCACCGACATGACGGACCTGCAGAACGAAGATTTTGTCTTCGTTTATTGATGTGCTGGTAGATACCTAGTTATCATCGTCATCGTCATCATCATAATCGTCCTCGTCGTCCTCATCATCGCTATTCTTTGCAGCTGATTGGATTTGCTGGCTCGCTGCAGCTAGCACAATGTCCTCCTCACCGGAGTCGTCTTGATCCCGCTCCGCAATCTCCCCAAGGTCTGCGCCGGTGTGCCCAACTTCTTCCACCAAAGAGAGAAGCATATTATTCATTATGTATCGGCCCCCTGTACCCCAAAAGTACTTGCCCAGCTTTTTTCGTAAGATGTTGTATTCGCGGTTTTCCTTCCAAGCTTGGCGAAGGACCGAGACGCAGAAAAGGAAATACAGATATCGTGCCCGCGGCCGGAAATCGCTCCGAAACTCCAGTTTCTTTCCATCCAGGTCGTTATAGGTTATGCCGTCAGTGTCGATTATCTTTGTCCCATAGGGGTCATTCGGGTTTAATACCCTGAGTTGGTACTCCTTCGGCTCCGTGGTCTGCCATTGATGATGCTGCTCGGGCGTCGGATTCTCGGGCAGCAAGGGCACGATAACATAGTACCCTGAATCGATCTTCTTCTCTATGGCCGTGTGGATGATCAAGCCATTCCGAGGCAAGAAAAGCTCCGGCTCATCGCGTTCCCCAAACAGCGTGTCCATCATTTGTTGACCATGCATCACCCCAAAGATGTGTGCCGCCGTCATAGTGTCCTTGTTGAACCAATTGGAGCGGATGGGACACCACAACAACTCTGTGGTAGTTTCCCCCTTGTCACAGGTAGAATTGTACGCCTGTATCATGTCGGCACGGAACCTGCCTTGCATGGTGGAATCCCGCTTCCCCATACCCGTACCTGTAATGCCGATGCCCAGCTTGCTTGATGTTGATCGCCGGAAGGGTTTCATCCTTCCATCCGGTGGTACTGCTACCCTTTCTGCCTGCCGGCGACATATGTCCCCACGAACCTTTTCAGCCTTCGATTCCGTTAGAAAATTAGCGGCCGCCTCCGATCTTGCCCATCCTTCTTCATCTCCACCGGCATTGATGAAATCTCGAACCGAAATCTTGCGCCTGACCTCGCTTCTTAGACCACGGATCTCGTGCACTTGCGCCGCTGTCTCCCAATAACTTTAGACAATATTAGCTGCTGTGCACCGGAGAGAAAGAGTAGAATTGGGCCATACGCCGAATTGAAGCTGTTTTGCGGCTTCAGTTGTTTCGTCAGTCGTTTATACTCAAGGTTCAGAGAATCCCTCTCATGCTCCAGCGTACTTTCCTCCTCCGTACGTTGCAATACCCTCTTGATGGGGCGACGTTCGGGGATCTGGGGTGCGTTCATGGCTGGCGGCGGTCGCAGTTCGCTGTAAGGGCGTAACTACGTGGACAACGGATATACTCCGTGGTGGCGCCTAGCTGATGGCGCGAGATGGATAAAACAAGTGTGACTGTGTGGCGTTTAGGGAAGTGAAAGAGCGTTGAGGCAGTTGTAAACATGAAGTAGATAGGTTTGTCTGAAGGGATATTTATGAGGCTCTGGATTTGGAACGCGTTCTATGACTCATGTCGGAGCCGATCAACGTTTTGCCAACTTGGCGGAATACCAAAATTGAGCAAAATGCGTGCTTGTAATAGCCTTATAGGCCGGTGAAGGCAATTTATTTAGGCTTTTCGACCTTTTATAGGCGTGCATTGTGCAACCTAGATACCGAACCCACCATAATAGTGTTCCGTAGGTGCAAAACCACCATATACATAAAATGCTGGCGAGTCTTAGCGGAACCTTGCCAGGGTTTTCTATAATGGCTTTTTTAGGTGAATAGTGCTTTGTATCATTATGTAAAATTGGCGGTAGTTGGCGAAGACTTTATAGTAATTACAGGAAATGACAACTACTAACGCTTCCATAGCCCAGCTTAGGTCCAAGTCTCCTTCTTTTCGTTGAAATTCTTTTTCCCCATCTCTGGCAGCACCTGGGGATTCGCCCGGGGGGGCCCCTCAAAAGACTGGCCGCTGGGCTTGTATCCCACCGTGCACATCAGGTCCCCTTTGTCGGTCATGACAGGATTCTTGTAGAAGAAGGCTCCTGAACATGGGAAGACCAGCTTGCTCGCACGGCCAATATCTTGAGCGAGGACATTCTCCAGATCGCCGAGGTTGCCGAAGTTGAAATCATTCCACCACTTCTCAATGGCATCCATGATTCCGCCGAACTTGTCCTTGAGGTCACGCTTGTCATCCGAGCTGTAGTCGATCTTGTGCTTCCGATCAGTCATCGTGATCTGAAGACCGCCATCGTTGACAGACTGCAGATTCAGATTGAAACTCCATCGGAAGGTTCGGTGTAAACTGAAGACCACAGTAAGTACTTGCGCACAACTATAGATTGTCCTTTGCATACTCGTCTGCACTGCTTTTCGCATGCCCCTCAATTCCCCACCAGACCTCGCTGTAAAGGCGTATATAAGCAAACCCTGACACCTTGATGACCGGACTATCTGTAGTCGCTGTGACGGTCACTTCATTGAATGCTGATAACATCAAACATGTTAGCATCAGCTGCTCATAGATGCCTCATCGCTTACCTTCGGCCCCCACCTTGGTCTGTTGAGCGCCCTTGCCATGCTTTTCATCCCAGGGCCAGTCTTTCTTGAATTTCCAGATCGTATCTTTGCCATTCTGACTCTTGCTCCATTTTGTGCTCCAGTCCTGGTCGGTGACGTTACCTGGGTCGTTGATGTGAAAATTGATGGCCCTGTGCTCGGAAATCAGTCTTGACATATCAACTGTGGCGTGGGAGCCTTACATTCCCCACGTGGAATTCGCCCAGGCGTCGGTCCACAGGTCAGACCATGCAATGGACATCCTGGCAATGATATCTCGCAATTTTGGAAGCAGATACTGGCCCATGAAATTGCGAGATGTCATAACAAATGTCCCCAAAGGAAGGTCGTCTGGAATATTGTCCACTCCGTTGCTCGATGAGATAGATCCTGAAGTCCAGTTGCCGTCAGGGTTCAGATACTTTTTCTCCTTGTCTGGCATGTCCGGTTCCTTCGGATCTCCCGGGTTGAGAGTTTTCTCCAGGTAGCACAGGTAGTTCAGCCTCGAGTTGCCGCTCGTGCCGTCCCCAGCACGATTGTTGTTGGACATATATGGATATGTCTGAAATTGGACCCCACATGGGACAAAAGTCGCGGTCGGGGAGTTGACAACATTCTGATTTGGTCCGCCATTTGTAATATAACCGAGGGTTTTCAGATCAGCCAGTTGCAATTTGGACACTGTATGAATAGTTCAGCTATTCGAATCTTACATGTCTCGGTAGACTCCACATACTGCCTTTGCCGCCGCTGCCGATGGTTGTCATGAGCTCCTTGATGTTACGCAAGTTGTCGTCGGACAACTTGGGTTCTTTGCTTTTTTCGTACCCGCCAAAGAACGACTCACCAGGAGCGGACTTGCTGATGTCGGTATCTGAACACATTTTAGAGATGTTGCGGTCATGAACAACTCGGGAGGAACTTCGTTACCTTTCATGTCCATGATGAGTTTCTGAATCGAGTAATCACCCGGGATGTTATGTTTGGCACGTAGGTCGTCAGCCATTTTTGAATCAACGTCGGCAAGAGCTTCCGGAGGTCAGCAAGTACACTTCCCGGTCGAGAGATATATGCCTTACCAATGTTGACAACGTAAGAAAAAATCCAGTTTTCGATCGGCCATGTGAGAACCTCTGTGGAGTCCCAGTCTTTTTGAGTCTGGATTTGGCATCAGTAGGCACATCTACTCTCGGAATGAATGCCAAATATACAGCAAACTTGCCGCTCAGAATTCTGATTTGGTACATCACATGGTATTTGTCTTCGTCACTGTAATGGACGACAACTCTCGGGCAACCCAATTTAAACTCCTTGAACGAATAGTTAGGGGGGCCAAATGAGGGTATGGTGGTGTCGCCAGCGCTCGATTCGTGGATTGCAAATAAGTCCTGGAGTGCATTATTGATCATTTGTCTGCTCGATAGGTCAACAACGAAGATGAACTACTGTCATGATAGGAGCGTACTGTGTGATCGCAACCACCTGGTCGTAGTCCCCAATCTAAGTGTTAATCGTAATTAGCCAATGTAGTCGAACACTATTGCGCGAAGGTAGAAACTGGTTGCTTACCGATGGTGCCATGTTTTTTTGCAGTGCTTAAATTACTGGCTATGACCACAAAGCAGAGTGGATGATTTGGACAAGACTTTCTCAATGGGGGACCTTGTTCAAATATCCTGCTACATGTATGATCTTGAGATGGTCTTGAGCAAAGCGCTCGCTAAGCTGTCGATCCAGGTTGGCAGTGCTGAAAGCAGACCATGATTTTCCCATATGTTGAACCATGAGGCTGACGATTGAGGGCTGAACAATGTGCTAGAGCCCCTGCAACAGACCCTGAAGTGGCTGGTTGTGGAGGAACTGAACGCAATCGCAGAACCTACACAACGAGCTGCCAGCCTGACAAACGTAGAGCTGAACATGGCTCTAGAACCTGTGCAAGGTACAGAGCTTTGTGTATTGAGCTGAATGCTGGACTCATAACCATGCAGTGAATCATAAACAGAAGCACCTTTGCAATACCATTGGAGCCACCATTTTCTCAATGCAGAGCTGAGCATGGTTCTCGAACGCGTGCGACAAGGTACGAAAACTTTGAGCTGAACGAGGTTTTGAAAAGCACCATGCACAGGTGCCATGTGAATCATGACGATAGACCTAGAGACAGAGCACCAAGTTGCAAGGTCATTAAGCGCTTCTCCAAGCAGTGAGCTCGACATCATCAACAGTCTAAAGTGTTCATAATCTCATTGAAGAACGGAAATGCAAGTTTGCGCCAGCCACTTCGAGGTTCATTGGCGAACCGCACATTGCATTAAGCTTCTCCAAGCTCTCGAGCCAAGCAACGCCGTTTTGCAGAGTAATCTTAACCGTACCAACCATAGTTCTTACACTTGCTCGAAACGGGACAGACAACGTCCTACAAGGCCAAAAGGAGATGCAAAGGGTGATTTTAACTCTCTGGTCCGCTTACAAGCCAGGTACCCCGCGCTTGACTAAGTTCATTTGTAGCATTCAGCTCTCAGCTCTCAGCTCTCGCCCTCGTACCGCCTCGGTAGGTGAACCAGGATATGCAGTCGGAAGTCTAGGCCCGGCCTTGGACAAGGTCCACCAGAGCTTCCGTGTGCATACAGTTAAACTGTGGTTGTGAATGTGGCGGCACGGTCAAAGGCTCCCCCAGACTGGCTGCCATGTATGTGGCTGGCAATGGATGCGAAAACTCAGCTGAACATGAAGAGCCAAAAAGCCTTCCGGGACGACGGGATTGATGATCACACACGTGAAAGAATTCAAGCTGAGCCAGTGCAAAGCTGAGATCTTGAGCACTCGGCACATCCATGCACAGCGTCCAAGATGTCGAAAGAATAAGGATGTCCACAAGCCACGCTGTTTTACAGATTCTTTGAACAGCCACCAGACACCAAGATGGCGAGTATCACTTTCGACACTGAGCTTATGGTCAACCATATTGCCGCAACACCGGCAAAACCAGGGAGTGCGTTCACTACTGTGCTTGAGCCCAAGTCACGCAGACCTGCGGTCATCAGCCTGAGCAATGAGAACCCTCCTGTGCTTGAACTGATCAAGGTATTAGTTGTTCATTCCATGTCGTATTTGCCGCACAGAATAACAGCTAGCAGGAGGACGATGCTGGCAACCGCAACTTGATCAACCTTGGAGGCAAGTTGAATCTACCAGCTGGTGCTGTGATTCAAGCCTTCGTGGCAGAGCAGGCCGAGGACTTGAAAATTTATATGGCTGTTGCCGTCAAGAATGACAAGAACTCCGATGTCTATGTTTGCAGGCCTTTCCTGCTTGATGATCTCAGCAATATCCAGCAATATCCCAAGCAAAAGATGGAGATGATTAATAAACTGTTCATGGTGAGCACACTCAATCAGGTCCAAGCACGAAGCTGATCCAGCATTAAGGGAGCGGTAACGAAGTCCGGTGATTATCCGCTGCTTGTGGCAGACATTCAGCCTCCAGGGAGAGCAAGCAGCAAAAGTAGTGATCTCAAGGCCATCTGGGTTGACGGCGACAAGACAAAATCGTTGCAAACTTTTCAACCGCCGCAGAATGCAGATAAGATCATGTCTGTTGCAGTCGCATCATATGGTGTCCTCGGGAAGGGTCTATGGATTCTTTATTCTACACAGAACGAGTCCAAACTCATCTGTAACCTCGCTCGTCCTGGAACCGACGGTGAAGCTTTACACTATCAACAATTGGAGCCAGCGTGCCATCCCAAAGCAACCGCTATTGCCTCGTATACTGACAAGGACCAACGGTCTGGCCTCCTCATGGGAACTCCGAACGGATTATTCACTATTTCTGCCGATGACTGCATCCACTCAACGAAATCGCATACCCTGATTTCCAATGACAGCTTCTTCAATGCACCTACCAGCCTTTTCGTGGCGCAAGACGGGCCATACTTGACGATCTGGGGTCTCAGTCAAGACGGGCAGTTAGGTTATCTCACGACAGATTCTGCAAACATCGAGAAAAAACAAAAGCCTGGGGCTGTGCTGCTTGGAAAACAGTCGTCGTCGTCATTCTCGCCTTCCATTTCTCAGCCTAGCCCGGAAGCCAAGCTCAACACTGTCACTCAAATCGTCATATCAAATGACTTTCAGGGGAAGCTGACGATGCTAGTACAGAATCAAGACAGTGGGATATGGAGGTCTGAGCCGTTTGGCATCGCTGACTACAACAAGACGGTTGAGATTCAAAGCTATGCAGTAAGACTAACCATCAGAAACGAGAAGAGCATCCCTATCGTGAATGGCGAGGTGTGTGTGGTGGCTTCCTCTGACACAACTGCTTATGTCAACGGTAGGACGTACAACATCACGTCAGATCTGGATGGAACCTGGTTGCCGATGGATACGTCCGGTCAGGTTTCCATGATTGTGGCTACCAACATGATCTCAGGCCGCTCGTTCCGCGTCGTTCAAGTCAGAGACAACCAAAAATCGGATGTCGAGCTGGCAGATCGTACGGTCAAGATTGACCCAAGCTTGAAGGTGGTGCACACTCTCTGCTCCAAACTCGGTGGTGATACAGATTTGGGAAGTCTAAAGACGCAATCCGGCCAAAATCTCTGGTCGGAGAGCGAAAAGCCCAAGCATGAAGACTTGAAAGCGGCCCGAGAATGCTTCAAAAGTATGAACCAAGCTCGCTCCGATATCCTGAATCCCACCTCCTCGCGGCGTGCCGACCTTGGCACGGCATTGGCAGACCTTGGAAACATGACTATGGACGCGTTCCATCACGTCAAGGATGCGATAAACCACGCAGTGGACTGGGTGGTCGAGAAAGTGCAGGGAGTCTGGCGATTTGCGTGCCAGATTGCTGGCGAGATGAAGAGATTTGTGCTGGACACCATCGAAAAAATTGGTGAAGCTGCACAATGGGTGAGTACTCGACTTGTGAAGCAAGACTACCTCGTCTGACTTTGCGCTCCAGGTGTGGAACAAGATCAAGCTGGGCTGGCAGAAGCTGCTGGACTTCTTGGGCCATCTGTTTGGCTGGGATGATATCAAGAACACGAGCAATGATATCTACGACCTTCTGGTCGGCAGTATCGACTGGGTATCGAATGGCATCGCCAAGGTGGAGCCGAAAGTCGAAGGGTAAGGTGCTACAGGCCAGGTGACTGAACATATAATAACCTGTTGCAGTTTCTTCGACAAGTTGAAGAGTGAAGCTACAATTCCGAAATTGAACGAACCAAAGTCGACGAACCAGGGAGCGAGCGGAAAGAGCAGCTCCTCCGCAAAGGCATCAAATAGTCCAGCATTCAACTACCTCACAGACAGGATGAAGCATGGTAACCCTGGATCATCTGCCGGTTCATCGACGAGCAACCAACCTCAAAGCGGGCAGCCGTCCTTCGAAGACATATTGAAGCCGCTTGGCGAAAGTTTGATGAAAGTGGTGACTGATATTGCCAACGATGTCTCCAAGCTTTTCAACAGCGCCGGAGACATGTCGCCAGCGGACCTCTTTGCAAGACTCGGGGATAAACTCCTTGTCAATGTAATTGATGTCATCAAGTCAATCGTCCTTGGGGTGTTGAAGTTTCTGCGCAAGTCGATTGGCCTTTTCAAGGATATCGCCACCGGCAAGATCAGCGTTCCGATAATCTCTGCACTGTACAAACTATGCACCGGTGATGACTTGAACTGGATCAAGTTGGTCTCCTTCATTCTTGGCTTTATGACTTGTACCCTCTCGAGAATCGTCACCGGTAAGCCACCTCCCAGGCTCCATGAACCGGGTCAGAAATTTCTCGATAAAATGGTCGATGGCAGCACCACCTCGGATGAGAAGAAGGGGAACGCACTTTTCTTCTCTGGAGTCGGTTTGAGCATAAGCGCCGTCAAAATTATTTACGATGCCATCACCGTCGCTAAAAGCGTGACAAAGGTTGGAGCCGTCGAAACGGCTGTTGGCAGCGTCAAGACGGAAGCATTCGGCATCGTCATGGACATTGCCAGTGCCATCTGCATCTATCCCAGCGATCCCAGGGCCCCGGGCTACGACATTCGCAAGTGGATAGTCTATCTCAACGGGGCAAGTATCTGCATGGATGTGGCGCTCAAGATTGGCAGCAAGGGGCCGAACCCGGCGATGGAGAAGGGTGTTGCAATATTCAAGTTCATCACCGACGTGGTCAATGCTTGTTTGTATGGCATGGTTTTCTCAAAAGAGCTCCAGGCGGATAAAAAGTATTGGACAGACAAGGACGACGATCTGACGAATTGTGCCATCTGCGAGGACGTTTTTGGAACGGTGAAGAGTTGCGGCAAACTGATCTGTGGCGTGTCTGGCGAATCACCACAATCTGCTGTTGTTGGATTGGCTGTTATGGCAGCGGCTGGGCTGGGGTTGACAGTCAACAAGGGATTTACACTCAACCGTGTTGCTGAGGTGAATCCTCAGTGTTATCGTGGTGCACTCTGTTAGTCAAGGATCATTCTGAAGTTTGAGGAGACTCGACCATTCTTGGCTGGGTGTAGTGATAGTTACGATATTATGAAAGTCAGTCTCGACGTTTTCCACAGTCACATGTAGCTGCGTTTCAAGTTGGTGACCGCATAACTCCATCCATTCATACTGTTTATGACTATAAGCTTGCCTCAATGTCCTCTAGAACTGCAATCTGTGACTGGATTGACTTCTTCTGTTCCTCCGAAGGCTCGATATATGGCCGTCTGGGCTTCAATTTCTCCAGTGGCGAGTCAATCCCCGCCAGCTTTGCTGTGTGCAGAGCAGCAGCAAACTTGACTGCAGCAATTCCAGCTTTGCAAGGCTGCTCAGCAAGTGCAGCCTTTTTATGTAACTCCATTGCTTCTTGGAACTTGCCCTCCTTGTATAGATCATAGATTCTCACAAGAGTCTTCGGAAACACATTTGCAAACCCAGCGATCGTCCCCTGGGATCCCGCAGCCAGGCCACCAATCAAAAAGTCCGACTGTCCTCCAAAGGTCGCGAAAGTCCCTTCTGGTAACTCAGCTGCAAGACGCGTGATCTTGGCCACGGCGCCACAAGTCAATTTCACGCCGACAATGTTGGGATGTGTCTTAGCGAGTCCAGCAATGGTCGCTGAGTCCAGATCAATGCCATTGCAGACGATTGGGAAGTTGTAAATGACAATGGGTAGTGGGCTCGCACTGGCGACATCATTGAAAAAGCTGTCGAGGACAGCTGGCGTTGTCTGTTTGCCAAAATAGGCTGGTGGCAAGAGCAAGGCGTAGTTTGCACCGGCATCAGCTGCGTCCTGAATGAATTCCAACACTTGTTTTGTTGAATGACCGCCCACACCGGCCATTATGGGGTAGGATGGCCCGCATGCTTTACGGGCAGTTTCCAGAAGTGTCTTGCGCTCTTCGCGCGTCAGGAGGAAAGTTTCGGAGTTGGTGCCAAGTACAACAAGACCGGCAAGACCAGTCTTTGATAGGTACGAGTAGTATTTCGCCTGTGAATCCGTGTCCAAGTTGTCGGTGCTTTGGTCGAAAAATGTGATAGCTGGAGCCCAGACGCCGCTTGGGGGTACTTTGGGCATTGATTTTGTGGCTGCTTTCAATGCCGAGTTTTCAGAAATCGAAGCGTTTTCGATATGCGATGTGACGGCAGAGACACCATTGACTTTCGCATCTTCCCGAGATTCATCAGATGATTGCCGTTCCGCAATCTCAAGGGGTCTTTCATCGACTTTGGGTGTCTTTTGCCAAAGATCAAACCCTCCGTCTCCCGGCAGTCGCTGTGTCGGCAGATTCACATCTAGTACCACGCTCATCCTGGTAATCGGTATAGGTACACGCAAGCTGAATCTGTCAATCAATGCACCATATTCTTTGCCAGGCATATATAACGGGGACGCTCCTTGTCGGCTCCCGGGTATGACTTGTGGAGATGTCCCCGGCCGGGGTTATCCGCCAAAGAACGGAAAAGTTCAGACAGCAACTGCGTCGGATATGCGCAAGCATTGCCGACGGATAATCTTCCACTCTCTCCTCGCACGGCTCTTCCACCGGTGGCACCACCCATGTACAGCTGTGCTCACGATAGGTATGGAGTCTTCCTTCTCCCTGGCTGCAAGTAGACGACCGCGCTTACGGTGGCCATTTGATATCGCCACATATGCTGAACAATGGTGAATTAGTTCGTGTTGGCCTTTCTTGACTTGATCTTGCATGTAACCCAAGTCTTTGGTCAGGTCAATTCCTTGAATATATTTGTTACAAGAGAATTAAGGTCAGACAACGTGGATAGTTGACTATGGTTTTCGTGTTCTTTTGATTCTTATGACAATTCTTCATCTATCATCCCGGTAACCTGAACATATCCATTGCTCACATCTACATTGATAGACTTGGATATGTACTTGCAAAATCTAGTTCGATTTCCGGTGCATGATAGTAGCACTGGCTTGATGGTTGGGGAAAATCAAGGTATCAGCAATAACAACGTTTTCCCTCATCCCAGCAGCAAAAACGATAACCTCAGCGACATCATCAGGTGTTAGCGGCTCACAGCCCCTGTCGAAGGTTAGTACATCCTGAGCTGTTATACCCTGACGGAAACACTCACGCATAGACAGCATCGGCCTTGCTCTTATCGCCGTAAAATCTCACGACAGAGAACTCGGTCTGAACTTGACCGGGGTCAACCTCAATCACCCGAATTCTCTTCGAGATCAGCTCCTTTCGCAAGCTTTCGGTGAATGCCTTGACAGCAGACTTGGTTGCACAGTAGATACTACCCCCAACGTAAGGCTCGCGGCCTGCAATTGAGCCGATGTTGATAATGTCGCCAGCGCCGTCCCCGTTGTTCCTTTTCAGCATGCCAGGCAATATCACCTGAGTCATGTTGATCAGGCCAAGCACATTGGTGGCAAACATGACATTCATGTCTTCTTCGGCTATGTCTGGCGCTTTTGCCACGCCTCGGACCAATCCACTTGTCAGAGCAGTTAGCCTGTTGTTTCTGCCACTGGTGGGAAGATCTCATTGGTGAGTGGCATGAGGAAAAGTACATACGCGTTGTTTACCAGCACGTCGACCTCCTTGAACTCTGCAGGCAATTTTCCGGGAAAAGCGCGGACCTCATCTGCGTTGCTGACGTCAAGCTGTACCGGTAACACTTTGACACCATCTCCGACCTCCTTAGCAATATCCGCCGCGATCTGCTTGAGGCTGTCGATACGGCGCGCGGTCAGGATCAATTTGAGGTTCTTCGGGGCAGTTCGTGCAAATTCAAAGGCTGTAGACCGTCCTATTCCAGATGAGGCACCTGTGATAAGAACGGTCTTGCCTTCCAAACGTTTGGACATTGCTGATGACATTGTGCGTGTTTGGTATCTGGAATCTGCTAACGTCGAAGAGTGGTCTGCCAGTATGGGTTATACTAGGCTGAGAATGGCTTAATACTGCAACTCACGGGTCGTTGTATTCTGGTTTAATACTGTGACTTATACTCAGTTGGATCCTGCCATAACGGTTTCATGCAGAGAACTCCGAACTCCGATCTCCACACTTCAGAGTTGTGTATCCACGGTGCTCAATCCACCAGCATTTTTCCGTCGGAAAAGCGGAAATGCACAGCTCGTGTGGATTTAGCTTTGTCGATCGGTGGAGGATGAACCTTGGCTCAGGAGACATCGGCTGTCGGCAAGCCAACAAAAATTACAATGTTGTGGCCCAATGATCGTGGAGACCAACAAGACGAAAACCAGCATCTGCGAAACCGGCTGCTCTCCTTTCGAAACAGGTTTGACGGAATATGCTGTTCAAAGCTTGAAAGGATCGTCGTTGAAAAAGACATCAAGGTTTCCCAACCCTGAAGAAACCATTGAAGCGAATTGACCCCAACCTGAGTAGTCAGAAATGGCAGACTCCGGGATATCGCTAAAGTCAATGGTAGGATCTGCCGTCAGATCCGTGTAGTCAGTTGATGCACCAAGTTGGCCGTCCAGTGGTATCGCTGTGGACTGGGGGCGATTCTGCTGGGCCTGACCGTCGCTTTCGTCCACGGCTGTCATGGGATGGTGAATGCGTTCTGTCTGACGAATGGCCTCGTTCCGTAATTCCTCCAAGACTAGACAATACCGTTCTGAAAGTGAACCCTTTTCAGCTATACTCGAGATGTGAGTTTGACATCGGGTGGCAGCGGCAAAATATGCGGCATATGTATCTGGTGGAGATGCTCGTTTTTGGATCACGTAGATGTACAACACAATATTTGCAGTGAATGCGAAATACGCCGTGGTCTGCAACAGGTCAGTCTTTTTCCGCCGTTGCAGTACAATGACAACATACCCAGAATGAGCGTAAAATCTGTCCATTTTGTGTCATTTCATCGATGGTATTGACGGTGTTCATTGCCGCTGTCAGACACTGCTGTACACTCTCTTCGATCCTCGGATCTCCCTCACCCGTGGTCTTACTTTGCTGTGAGAGCCGGGTAAAGTTGGTCAGCAGAAAGGGTCGATGGGTGAGAATGATAGCATGCCAGTATGTGAGGTTGAGCACGTTGCGTTGGCGTTGGAAAATCGGCATCAAAAGCGACGTGGTAAAACAGTCGGCATCCAGAAACCGTGACAAGTCAACTCGCCAGTCACTCAGATCCTTCGAGACTCTCTCCGTCAGCACCGCCCGCCGGTTTGCCGATATTGGTTTGATTGAGTAAAGATCACGTAGTATCTTGCTAATGATACGAGCAAGTCTGCTTCATCAGCCTGGTTCAATTTGTAGAAGATAGTGCCACCTTACTTGATGTGTGCAATTGAAGCAAGCATAGTTGACTGGCTCTTGCTAGATGTAGACATATTCACACGAGAAGATGTTATCTCGTCATCTTCCACGCATACCGGTAGTTCCGTGTCAATATCGTCATCATGAAACGACCGTGGCCTTCCCAGGGCAACGCTGAGGTACGTGTCCAATGTGTAGGCGCACCAAAAGGTCCGACGGCGGCATTCTGCTTCGACCGGGCTCAGTCCATTGGTGATGTCAGGGCGCCTGTTCCTGTTGAGCCCAATAGCTAGCCCTAGATGTGAGACAGTGCCGAAAAGGCTCCAACAATGGTTGATACGAGATTGAGTTAGGAGGTAATAACATTGGGTGAGTCGAGCTTGTACACTGGTCAAACGGATTGAGCCTCTTTCTTTGGTGAGTTGATGTTCGGCTGCAAGAAAATACCGAGAACTACACTCTTCAAATTAGCACGCTCTCCAGCACCCATGGAACAACATACTGCAAATCAGGCGGACCCGGCCTATCATTGTCCGGCATGTACACCCTTCCTTGTGCAAAGACAATAAACAACAATGCAATCTTGGCTGGAGCACTTTGCGGGTTACGCATAATGCCCAGAGTGTCATAAAACTCGGTAAACCATTTCTGAACCGTAGGTCTGTGAAGGAAGCGGTATGTGGGCATTGCAAAATCAAAATATCGGTTGACCAGACGCTGAGCATCCTCCCGCGGAAGCATCATGCAAAATGAAGGGTCGAATTCTGGGGGATGGAGAGGAGCATCGCCAAAAGTAAAGATACTGTTTGGGTCTGTGAATGAGATGGCCTGATGCAAGCGCTTCTGGATTCTGAGCAGAAAAGAGACACCGGATGCAGGTCCGATATAATGCCCCTGCAAATCAGTCTGAGAAGGCTCTGGGGAGTTTTGAGATGAAGCTGTCATGTATGCAGGTGCTGGAGTACTCGACATAAGGTTCTGATGTTGTACCCCTCTGGTAGGTCGGCCTGGCTCTGTGGTCGGTACGGGAGAGTAGTTCTGCCCAGAGACAGACGGACTTCTCACATCGACGATTGGATTGCCATTCATCTCTGTGGTGTTGCCCCCAGCGCCATCAAATGCTGAAGGAATAGATGGGGCTCGACCTCTTGCATAGGCAGAGTCAAATGTACAGCTGGCATTCGCTCGCAAGCAGAAGTCACAAGGCTGCCTCCCATTGCACTTGATTTTCCTCCTGGATGGATTCGCACAAGTCAGAGTGGTGTTCGCAACAGGGAGATTCCATGGGACGTAATTACTTTTTACACCGGTCGCAAGCCCGAGTGACCCTCGCCCTCTCGCCATTTCGTTTCCGCTTTCTCGACTCACGGGGGCTGTCATCCGCTGTTGTTGTCAAGGATTGGCGATCCGGTGCCATGCGAGCATTTGATTCTCGGCGAAGTAGAGAGCATCCTTTGAAAATAGGCTGTTGTAAAAGCTAAGAAGTGGGATGGAGTCCGGGTTGTAGGAAGTAAACAGCCTGAGAATGATGACAGGAAACACTAACCTCAAATGGAGTTTAGGTTACGTCAGCAATGTCGAGAATTGAGGCGGGAATTTCTACAACAATGTCACCTCTCTGGGCCTTGTCATCTACAACGACTTTTGTCAAATTCAAGTTGTGGCTACAAACATTAGGTGTCGTTTTACAACCTGCGTATTTTGACGAGGTATTAGGTCTATTCCAACTATGTATATTTGCATTCCACCTCACCACTTCGGAATTTTGGCCGAAAAGTCGGGGTGGAACTTCCTCATATAAGTGGTGTCGTCTCGTTTTCTCAAACCACAGTCCAAGTATTGTTTATGAAGCTTGGCCAGTTTCTCTCGGTCCAACTCGATGCCCAAGCCGGGTGCAGTGGGAACGTTCAAACCGCCGTCAGCCCATTTCAGCGCGCCATCGACAATCACATCCTCATCGCGCCGCTTCCACGGCCAATGAGTATCACAAGCATAGTCTAGGTTCAGAGTTGCCGATGCAAGATGTGTCATGGCAGCAAGGGAAATGCCCAAGTGGCTGTTTGAATGCATCGAAAGCCTCATACCCCAGATGGCACAGATAGCGGCCAAAGTCTGGGATTTCCGCAAGCCTCCCCAAAAGTGGTGGTCAGACAACACCACCTGAACAGCATTTTGCAATATGGCAGGAGGCAGATGGTCAAAGGCGACCACAGCCATGTTCGTGGCCAACGGCATAGAAGCCTCCTTGGCCACTGCGGCCATGCCTTCAATGTCTGGAGTCGGATCCTCCAGGTACTCGACAATTCCATCCAGCTCCTTGGCCACCCATTTTGATGTTTCCACAGTCCATGCTGCGTTTGGGTCGAGCCTGAGAGGTAAGCCTGGGAAGGCCTTATGCAACGCTTTGATAGCTGCAACCTCCTGATCTGGCGGGAAAACTCCTCCCTTCAGCTTGATGGCTTTGAAGCCGTACTCATCGATCATCTTCTTTGCTTGTTTTACCACACCCTCCGGATCAAGTGCCGGGCCATATTCATCGTCCGGTTGACCGGGATGTCCTCCCCACTTGTAGAAGAGGTAGGCAGAGTACTGGACATTGTCTCTGACCCGGCCGCCAAGCAGATCGCTGACCGGCACCCCTGCAAGCTTGCCTTGGATGTCTAGGCATGCAACCTCAAATGGAGAGAAGACTTTGTCGGCAGCAGATGCCGTAGTTACCATTCCTGCCATACCATCACCACCGGTGCTGGTGTCCCCGGCCAAGGAGTCGGCACAAATTTGGTAAATGGCATTTGTGTCGTACACTGAGAGGCCTCTGATTTGCTCGGCTGCTTTCTGGAGGCGACCAAGGTGCACGGAGTCACCGTATGATTCGCCCAGCCCATTGGTATCGTCCGTGACGATTTCAATGATGCTGCGCAGGGCAAATGGCTCATGCACACCCACGCTATTCAGCAAGGGCATATCATGGAACGCCACTGCCGTGATGATAATGTCTTTGATCTTGGAGGACTGAGGCATGGTGTGTGCTTGACGTTACAGTGAACTGGACTGTTCTTGCGAAGGAGACAAGTCCAACGTCTTGGAAAGCACACCTTGCTGCCTTTCTTAAGCGAAATGAATTGCGGGGCCCCATATTCGAGGATGTATCGGTTACGGTAAGGTAGCATTTTCCGTGCCGTGTTCCGCAAAATTCCCACCCGCCTGAACCGTCTGGTTGAGCCGACGGCACACGGATGCCCGGGTTTACCGCGTGATCTTGTGGCTGGGAACAGGCTACTTTTCCATGGTTAGCCGCTCCGCAAGGCGTTACTTATCCGTCTCTTTACGCTTGGCATACCCCGGAGTTGCTTCGACCCACCGCATTCCCCAGCACTGGATACTTATCCGTGTCGCCAAGGTCCTCTCTCCCCGCGTTTGAGAAGACGGGGACGTCAGGTATCCGGGGGAGTGCCGCTATGTTATCCACCCACAGTTACATCCAAGTGGTATACACCCATGTTCAGGGTTGCGATCTATATATGTGTCCTTCTGACCCGGTGTTGGTTTAATCAACAAGCTCTCCATCCCAACCCTGTTGAAGTCAAAGGCACAAAAGTTTCAACTACCTCATAGCCATGGCTTCCGTCAGGGTGCATGAAGACAAGAAGGAGGATGTCAACGTTGTGGAACAGTGCAGTCATCTGGAGGCTGCCACACACATCGTCGAGATTGACGAGTTCCGTGTCCTGGGACTGAGTCAGGATGATGTCGACTTTTACACCAACTTCCCAGCCGAAAAGACCAGAAAGATTTTTCGCAAGGTGAGAGAAGCAGCCCTGCGCAGACGGAGGTCAGTTACTAACGGGCTTAGGTCGACATTCGACTTGTTCCTATGCTGGCTGTCATGTACTTGATCTCCCACATCGACCGCGCCAATATTGGAAATGCAAAGATTGAGGGCATGATTGAAGACCTGGGCATGACAGGTGTACAGTACAACACAGTCCTCGCCATCTGTGAGTACAATCCGATTACCTTTCTCACGAACTTGCTGACGGGATCACAGTCTTCATCCCATATGTGCTCTTTGAAGTCCCCAGCAACATTCTGCTGAAGAAGTTCAAACGGCCGTCAACCTATCTCGGTATCCTTCTCCTGGCCTGGGGCATTGTGATGACATGCACTGGACTTGTCCAAAACTTTGGTGGCCTCATGACAACTCGAGTGTTGCTGGGCATATTTGAGTGAGCTGACCGCATTATTTGCTAAACTCATTTGCTAATCTTGAATGACAGAGCTGGTTTCTTCCCGGGAGCCATCTACTTGTGCTCATACTGGTACATGCCGAAGGACCTGGCCACTCGAATTTCGTACTTCTACTGTGCAAGCGCACTCTCTGGGGCGTTTTCAGGTCTGCTGGCCGCCGCCATCGCGCAAATGGATGGTATCGCCGGACTTGAAGGATGGCGATGGATCTTTCTCCTGGAAGGACTCGCTACTGTTCTCCTGGGCATCGCCTGTTTCTTCTTCCTGATCGACACCCCAGCCTTGTCAAAGCGCTGGTTGGATCCCGAAGAGATCCGATACCTGGAGCTGTCCATGTTCATCAAGCAAGGCGGAAAATTCCACGAGGAAGCCGGCTTCAAATGGAGAGACCTCAAGATGGTGCTCACCAACTGGAGGGTCTATGTGCAGGCCTACTTCTTGCTGTGCCAGTCGGCGCTATCTTACGGTATATATCATGGTTGCCTCTTTCAATTGACACGAATCTGACTTTTGTGAACAGGTACCAAGTTCACCCTCCCAACCATCACCAAAGCCATGGGCTTCACCTCCACCGTCGCTCAGCTTACCTCTGCACCTCCGTACGTGGTTGCCGCCTTGTCTGCGATCTTCTTTGCACGACTATCCGATCGCTATTACTGGCGAATGCCATTTGTTGCCATTCCCATGCTCATCGTTACCGTCGGCTATGCGATTGTCATCTCGCTACATGGAGAGCTCGAAAAGCAGAAGGGTGTCGCATATTTCGCAGTCGTTGTGGCAGTTGCAGGCATCTACCCGATCCAAGCAGCAGCAGCCTCATGGAACTCGAACAACATTGCTCCCACCTCCCGTCGCGCCATTGGCATTGCCCTCATGAACTGCGTTGGAAACGTCGGCGGCATTGTCGGCAGTTTCATGTACATTGAGAAGGAAAAACCAAAGTACTACACCGGATTCGGCCTCAGTTTGGCTTTTGGTGTCACCGGATTCATCGTGGCCCTATTGCTCGAATGGAGTTACAAGATTGCAAACGCGAACAAGGCGAAATTGGAAGAGGAAGCAAGGACAAAGTATACCGAAGCGGAATTGTTCGACATGGGAGACAGGTCACCACTGTTCAAGCATGTCTTGTAAACTCACGATTGAAGAACAGACTGCGGTCTTTTCGCCCACGCTCAGTACATACCAGTGATAACTCTACCGTTAATTTCAGTCCAGATCTCATTTGCGTTCCATATTTGATCTCAGAAAACAGCCATTCCTTGAGAATTCTTCCCGGCTCCCAGTCCTTGTAGCGCAAAGTGTTGGATCATTTTAGCCGAGCCTTGCCCGCCTGATACATCAAGCACACTGATTGAGGCCGGCGTCGTGCCGTTGCCCGGGGATAGCGCGTAGACAAAATTTCCAGCAGCCTTCAAATCGATCAAGCCTGGATCGCCATTGGCGGAGAGATCTGTGATGGAGAGGGTGCTGGCGTCCTTCAAACTCATTTCCACGAGACGATTGACACCCACGTCGGTGACAAATGCACTACTTGTGGCCGGGGAAATAGTGGCCCAACACGTGGCCTTCTGACCGTCAATGGCTTGTTTGGCAGCAAGGGAAGCTTGGCCAGATTTTGGGTCCACAGCAAGAATTGCAGCTCCAAAGGAGGCGTCGGTGGCGAAGATAGACGATGTTCCAGGTATGTTCGCTGAGCCAAAAAGGACAGCGGTTCCATTAGGAGAGCTGCGAACATCTTGAGCAGACACAGACGCACTCTGGTGACGACCGTGACCGATGACAGGAAATGCCGAGAAGAAACCAGTATTGCCCGTAGCGGGGTCTCCTTTGACCGTAGCAAACAACTTTGATTCGTCTTGAGAGAAGAAAAGCTGCGATACGCTGTTGGTCGGGCCGACGGGTGGTGTCGATTGCGTCAAGCCAAACGAACGCAAGTTGTCCATGCCGACCAGACCATTTCGGGAGAATCTCGAGCATGACACTCCGTTTGCAGCACCAGTGGTGCCGACACACACAAGCCGATGTCGTATTGAAGCAGCAGCTGTGTTGGGGAACTCTCCAGGAAGATTGACTGGTTGGCCGACCACAGCAAGCTGAGTTGGATTTTGAGGATCAATGGACAACATGGTCAGAGTATTGCTGCCAGCGTTCACTGCGAAAAGGTGCTTGGGAGTTGTCAGCCTCGGGGTATGGAAGGCCCAGGGGTTTCTCACATTGCCTGCTACGGTCAGAGCGGACTGTCCGATAAGCGCATCTGGTGCAGCCGGTTGGTTGGTGGTCCCATCAATACTGTTTGCACCTGCTCCGCCAGTGCCCGTAACATTTCCCAAGGACAGCGTTCCATCCGCGGCGACAGGAAGTGCGACGACCGCATTGTTGGCCTCGTTCGTCAGAAGGTATACTGCTGTTGGAAACCGACTCCTGCCACTGCCCGCCTGTCCACGATGAGGGGATGGGGCTGCAAGAGTGAGAGAGGCAGCAAGCGCCGCCAGGGCAATTTGCGCAAAGCCTATCATATTGTTTCAAGGTTCTGTCTCAGACCTAATAAATTGGCACCTTCTTCACGTTCTTCGGGTTGCGGATGCGGCGGTGCCTGGAAGAACAAAATCCAAGGAGCCATGGTCGTAGGATAGATAGGCTGTCGTCTTATATATGCTGCTCCGGCAATATCTTTTGAGATGCGCAGTCGAAGAATTCGAGACAGCACGAACTGCAAGAAGATTGACCTCTTCGACAATCGTTTCGCATATCGATGTGGAAGGCATCAACAATCAAAACGGGCAAGGCTGATTACCTATCGGTGTCACTAGTATGCGCCGGACATTTTGCGGAGACCCCTGCGGAGCAGGATTATGGAATCAGTGGAGACATACTAGTAGCCACTGAAACTTGCGACACCAAATCCTGCGCCGCAACTTGCTCCCAGACGCCGACATTATTATCAATATTTCCTGAGTTCAAGTACAGCTCTCCTGAGCAAGCGCCAAACATCTATATGGTTCGACATTTCGGTTGCCTCAAAACCAGTCTTCCTGAATCCTCATCAAGAACTGGAGTGTTGGTTCGATCCCAGCCACGTCGCTAGACTCCAAGCCTAGCATCCTGCTATCCGGCCCCACCCATGCATCAATGGCATCGTGAGAACCGTCTGTCGACATGTCTCGACCAGCCGTGCCGCTCTCGCCTTGCTCCGAGTGTTCTAGCGCAGGGTTAGGGTGTGTAGTTGGGGAATCGAGGCCGAACGCTCTCATTGTAGTAGACATAAAGTTATCGGGGAGTTCTTGGATGAACTGGTCCAGAGAAGTAACGGGCGCGATATCGGAAAAGAGTCGGACACCGTTAGCAGGCTGAGCTCCCTGTGTCTGCTGCGCTGCTCTCTTCTCCCGAGCTCTTGCCATCAGTTGCCGCAGGGGTTTCCATCGGACAGCCCTTTGTAGCCTGTTGTTTGTCGGCAGATGCTCGTGGTAAATCGATTCAATGGCTTGCCAGGCCCTTTCAACGTCCGGCCCGGGAGGTCGAAGGCAAATCTCGGACAACGCGAAGGCCATCGACTGCCACTGCATGTAGGAGCGAAATAGCCACGCCCACTTTGCGGTGTTCGGGTTGCTGCACAGAACGTGGAAAAATTCCATTACTTCCACAGAGGTGATGAAAATCCGATCCCGGCAGGAATTTTCCAACAGGGTAGCGCCACTTGTGCAGTTGAACGAGCGAGGTTGGTGGACCATAAGCCACATCTTTGCCAGGATTAGCCGGGTGACGGTAACAGCAACATAGTAGATGGGCATTTCCAAGTCGCAGTGTCGCAGGTACTTCTCTTCCAGCATGCGGTGACAGTCGTCGATCATTTTATCTTTTTCCTCCATCGTCCACTCGTCCGAGCCTGGCACAACCTCGGCTTTTGCGAAGCCCATAAGACGACGGAAAAAAATGCTGAGCTCGAAACGGATCAAGGAAAAGGTCATCTCTGTCGCGCCCTGTCTCTCTGGCGGGTACTGCTTCATTCCTGGATGAATGTCCTCGTCGTTGTAATTCCGTGGCAGCTTGGTATCGTAGAAATGTTCGGTGAATGTGGGGTCAGTTCCATGATCCTCGGCCGAGCGGTTGTCCAAGACGGAGAGATTCCACCATAACCGCCGTCTCATTTCTATGTCGAAGGGATTCAATCCGAAATGCGATCCGTCACGGTGGATTCCGAGGCCGTGGGCCAGACGAATTGCCAAACCTCCTAGAGACCACACGGTTCGTGAGTCGTCACAGGACCGTACGAACAAAAGGAAAAAGGCGAACGCTTGTAAACACATAAGACTGGAGCTGTTTAGAAAGTCGGCGCGAGCCAATGCCTGTTCGGTGGCAAAGCGGTACTTTTTGATCAGAGTATCTTTGTCCTCGTCGAGCAGTTGCCGGCACTGTTCATCACTGAGACTGACCACAGCTCCAAAGTAGATCGAGAACAGTAATGCTTCGGCAGGCTTGGAGAGACTCCCAAGGTGGGTGGCAGCATTCATCAACATTGTCCTTGCGGTCGGTCGGTGGACGATTCGGACCACTGGATCAACGTTCTCCTTAAAAATCTCCCAGAGAATGAACGTCTGGCTCGGGGTGGGATGTAGCTCGTGCAGGTCAACCATTGCTGCCGAATAGCCGAAGAGGAATGTCTGGTGGTTCAGCACACGGTTGTTCTGCAAAAAGAAGCTTTCGCCGTCGTCACCAGAACTCGAAGAGTCGAGCAAATCTCGCATTTCCGCGATCTCGGCGTTCATGCTGGTCCAAAAGGAATTGCTGAGGTATCGACTGCGATCATCGCTGATGACCAGCCGGCCCAGCTGTTTGTCAACTGACTGCCGGCCTGGATCTGAACGGTCGGACGTCGGAGAGTCTCCAGGCTGAGACCCGTCGCCAAACCGCGCTCGCAGATCCGAAGAGCCTGCCAACGTGGCCGAGACGAGCCCGTTTTCGTCGACATTGGCTCCCAAACTGCGGACCACGCCTTCCAAGCGCTGTAATCGAGCCAGGAGCTCTGAATCAGGAGGCTTTCTGGATTTTCTGGGGGCTCTGCCAGGGCCGGGAAAGACACACTCAATCCCAGCTCTTACGCAATTTGCACATGGGTTTTGTTTGTTACATCTGACCTTCCTTCGGCGACATGTGACGCAGCTTCGCGGGTTCAGTCGTGGGACCGACGGGTTCGACGGAGGATGCGCCCCAGTGCTGCCATCGTGCGTGGGACGGTCAACGCTGGGTGCTGTGGAATCTTCGGGCGGCTGCGAATGCGAGGCTTCCATGGTCGTGCGGCGTAATCATATGCCAGTCATGGTGCGCGGGATGGACGAGGGAGTGAGTCCTTGGACGTTGGACGAAAGTCGATAAGAGGTTGCCGTCCATGCCCGCATTGCGCATGAAAGATGGAATGGACGGTGGAGTGCGAAAGGGCTTCCTGTTCGGTCGCCTGCCACTGCAAGGAATTGAGGGTTTATTGTTATAGTAATCAGATACGAGCGAGAGCTTCCAGCTGAGTCAACCTGCCAGTAGTGAGTGGCCTGCGACTGCAATCACATACGAAATACACTTTTTGGGTCCTCAGGCTCCCGTCCTTATCCCCGCGGGCGAGCCGCTGACCCTGGGGAATTAATACGTTCCAGTTGCTTCTTGCGCGATTTAATACCACCTGCACTTTTCGTACACCAGCATTGTCGCATGTGCACAGTGTAGGTACCTAGTTATATAAGCTAGAACATCAAAGCTGAAATCAAGATGCTTTCGATCCCTCCCGCCCGGCCACGAAGTCGCTTATACCCACTAAACGCCTCTCCAACCTCGAATGTGGTCAGATGATGTCCGCCACGACCGAGCATCTTGATGGAGACTGCTGGTTAAAATACAGAGACCAATATCAATTGCAGTGCAGGAGAATGCTTTGAGCAGGGTCCGTTAATACGGCACTGAGGACCCATCACTACCTGGACTAAAGGAGCGCCGCTCCAGCAGAAAGATACACGGGATTCATTCATGGTGCTACAAGAGACCGGTCTACACCCAGCCCTGTCCACAATGGCCCGTAGAAAAGGTTGCTCCGCCACACCGGAACGCCCTCGTAGGCCGTCGGTTCCAATTCATATAAAGTCCAGCACGCGCGATCGAATCAAACACAGTATACGAAATGCAAATTGCTTTCCACAATGCTCCTCGCTTCCCAAAGATTCCCGTGCTTAGCAGAATATTCCAGCGCGCTGATGCAAAGCTCATGTACTATGAGATCTTAGAAGAACCTGATGCCCAATTAGTTGATGCCCGCCCTCATCTTGACCATGACAATGAACGTACACTATTGACAACCGACATCGGGTCCGCCTCGTCGTCTTTGTCGGCCGAGGGGCTCTCCGCGCTGCCTGAAGTAACGGGCCCTGTCGTTGTAATGGATCTTTCCGCAAAAGGCGGCCGCAAAGTCATGGTTGACGATGAATCTGGTTGTGGTGGCGGTGGCGCTTGCTGCTTCGGATTCGGCGGAGTGCTGTTTCCTGTCACATTCGATTTGGTCCGAGCATGTCTGTTAAACATGGCTGTCACCCCGTCGGAGGCGACGCGCAGTATGGTCTGCATGAGCAGGTTTTGTTTCAGTGGCTTGGACAGGTATTCATCCATTTGAGCCTGGATGCATTTCTCGCGATCTCCCAACATGGCGTGGGCCGTCAGCGCAATGATCGGCGTCCGGGGAAGTCCCATTTCTTTCTCGTACTGCCGGATCTCTCTGGTAGCCTCGAAACCACCCATGACCGGCATCTGCACATCCATGAGGACCACATCAAATCGGTCGGCTTTGATGGCGTTGACAGCTTCCAGTCCATTGCCTACCACGGTGACCACATGGTTGTACTTCTCTAGAATCTTGATGGCGACTTTCTGGTTGACTTCGTTGTCTTCCGCCAGCAGCACGTTCAACGACTTCTTGTAATCTTTGATAATCGGAGTGGATCGGCCTTCAAGCGCCGGAATCATGCAATTGCCCAGATCAATGAGCTGACATGGCGTCGTCATGTATGAAGCAATGCCCAAGTCGAGAACCGTCTTCAGGTTGATAGATACCGTCGGATTTAGCAGAACCATGGGAATGTACTTGAACTTGTCCATCTCACGCAGTTTGAGCGCCGTTTGAAGCTGGTCGATCACAATTACGTCGAACCCTCCGTCGGCTGCTTTGGTTTTGCCATCACTGGCAATGACCGGATCGGGCACCTCAGCCTCATCGTGAACCAGAAGCACCTGTAGACCGAGATCCTCAATCATGGCAGGGACGCGCTCAAAGAAATTGGAAACCCCTTTGTCCACCACCAGCACCTTGTGCTTGCGGAAGGGATAGAGCTGGGAGCTAATGACGCTGATATCCTCACCAGCATATTTCACAATGCAGGAGAAGTGGAATTCACTGCCATGCCCAAAGTCTGAAGTGACCCAGACTTGGCCTCCCATGAGGTTGACCAGACGCTTGGAAATTGACAGCCCAAGGCCCGTTCCCCCAAACTTCCTGGTGGTCGAGCCATCAGCTTGCTGGAAGGTATCGAAGATCAGATCTAACTTGTCAGACTGTATGCCAATGCCGGTATCGGACACCACAAATTCGAACGGGAACTCGTCGGGTGCACAGTTGGACATAAGGTCTTTGGATTTCTTGATCGTGACCTTAACTTCGCCTTGATCGGTGAATTTAATGGCATTCCCCACGAGGTTGAGGATAATCTGTCTGAGACGGAACGGATCTCCGACCACATAATCAGGAACCGAGTTGTCTACATCGAAGGCCAAGCACAAGTTCTTTTCGTTGGCTTTGACTGCAAGCGATTTGAGGGCATTGAATACGGTTCCGCGGATGGTGTAGGGAATGGCCTCGATGGCCATGCGATTAGCTTCAATCTTGGAAATATCCAGGATATCGTCAATGATAGTGAGCAAGCTGTTGGCAAGGTTGTGCACCGTATTGAGCATCTCTCGGGAGTGTGGTTTGAGATCATCCGTGTCGAGGGTGAGTTGAGTCATTCCGATGATTCCATTCATGGGGGTTCTGATCTCATGGGACATGTTTGCCAGAAATTCCGACTTTGTTCGGTTGGCCAGTTCGGCAGCCTCTCGAGCGGCCGTATTTCGTTGAATGCTGTCACGTAGGTTCGAGATCATCTGATTGATTTTCCGCTTCAACTCATCCATCTCCCCGGACGCGTTGACGCTGATCAACTTGGAGAAATCGCCTTCCGTCGCCGCATCTGTAATTTCTCCAAAGGCACGCACCTGGGCGGTCAAGTTTTCGGCCATGGTGTTGACGTCCTCGGTGATTTCTTTCCATCGGCCACTCACGTCGTGAACATTGGCCTGGCCACCCATCTTGCCGTTGACACCCACATCGCGAGCGACTCTTCGAAGCTCGTGGGCGAATGTTGCCAGTCGATCCACCATGTTGTTGATCGTGACTTTCAGCGTGAGGATCTCGCCCTGCGCTTGGACCTCGATCTTCTTATCCAGGTTGCCTGCAGCGATGGCTTGCGTCACGTCCGAAATGCTGCGCACTTGATCCGTCAGGTTCGAAGCCATGGTATTCACATTGTCGGTCAGATCCCGCCATTTGCCCTGCACATTGTCCACCTTGGCCTGTCCACCAAGGGTCCCATCGGTGCCGACTTCTCTTGCGACTTTGCTGACCTCGAAGGCAAAGGTGTTCAACCGGTCCACCATGGAGTTGATCGTGATCTTGAGGTCGAGAATCTCTCCCTGAACATCGGCTGTGACCTTCTTCGAGAGATCTCCGTTGGCCACTGCAGTTGTGACCGCCGCAATCTCTCGCACCTGAGTCGTCAGGTTCATGGCCATGCCGTTCACGTTCTCCGTCAGGTCTCTCCACGTGCCCTCGACATCATGTACCGTGGCTTGACCACCCAGTACGCCGTTTGTGCCAACTTCCTTGGCCAGATTGGTAACTTCCTGGGCGAATTGTTGCAGTTGGTCAACCATGTTGTTGATGGTACTCTTGAGCAGGAGAATCTCGCCTTTGCATTTAGCCGTCACCTTCCTGGTCAGGTCACCTTTGGCAACTGCGGTCGTGACCATAGCGATATCTCGAACCTGGGCGGTAAGATTGTCTGCCATAGCGTTCACACTCTTGGTCAGTTCATTCCAGGTCCCCTGAACCCCCTCGATCTGGGCCTGTCCACCGAGCACGCCTTCAGTACCGACGTCTCTGGCAACGCGCGTCACTTCTGTGGCGAATGTCCGCAGCTGATCCACCATGGTGTTTATGGTGTGTTGTAGTTCAAAGATCTCTCCTTTCGCTCGACTCTGCACTTTCTGACTCAGATCGCCCCGAGCGACAGCTTTCGTGACAGTAGCGATCTCTCTGACCTGGTCAGTCAGATTCGCCGCCATGATATTCACTATCACAAAAATGTCAGTTTGATGCACCAGATCACAATTGGAAATGCCTACCATTATCCGTCAACTCCTTCCAGATACCCTGCACACCACTGATCTGGGCCTGGCCGCCCAAAATACCCTCAGTGCCGACTTCCCGGGCTACACGGGTCACTTCACTTCCGAAGATTTCGAGTTGGTCCATCATGGTGTTGATGGTCACTTTGAATGCGGCAATCTCGTCGTCCATCTCGGTGGCTTGGATCTGGACACGCTTGGACAAATCGCCGTTAGCAACCTGAGTAATGATGCCGCCGATTTCGCGCAGGGCCTTCTGGAAAGCTTCATTCGCCTGTTGGTGCTTCCGTAGCTCCCTTTCTAGGATTGAGACATCTTCGTTTTCCACCCTGATGAAAGCTTGTTTGGCCTGCTCTTCCGAGTTTCGTAGCCCACGACTGATCTCGGCAATGGTCTCACGTTGACTCTTGATCTGTTCCGCCTGTCTTTCCACATGTTCTCGGAGTATGCTGATATCATCCTCGCTGACGGTCCGAGCAGGCTCCGCCGCGACCAATGACTCTCTTGCAGCAAGCAGGCTGTTTACCCTTCTTGACTGATTCGAGTTTGCGGACGTTTTGTCGGCCGCTGGTGCTATCTGGTCATTGTTTGATTCCCCAGACGACTTTCGGGGCTCGCCAGAGCGCGACAGCGGAGATGTAGGACTGTGGAATTCACCCGGCGTGTCAGGTAGTGACCGCCCAAGGACGTCGGCCCTGGACTCGAGATAGTGTATTCGGCGTGCCAGAGACGCGATTTCAGTCTCTAATTCGTTCTTCACCGGGCTGTCATCGCCGGGGAGCCGATACGGCGGGAGCTTGAGGCCATTGGTATAAGTTGACGTGGCAGTCGAACCTCTGGCCAAACCGCGTAATATCGCCGCCGCGGCTGCCAATGTCTCGTCCGATGGAGACATGGACGGTGGTGGTGTCTCTAGATCGTGGTCCTCCTCATGAGTGGTCGTGTGAAGGGGTTCGTGACAAGCGCGGTCGAGGTGCCAAAGGGTTCTTGTTTTCGGCTGCGTCCAGCAGCGCAGGCAGAACGGCGGCAAAGCCACCTTGCCCGACTACAAGGACTCTGCAAGGAGCAGATTCAAAGAAGAAGTGAATGTGCGATGAGAGCTTTGGTCATCAGCGTCGCAGGCAGGAATAGAGAGAGAGGAGGAAAGGCGTTGCGATCAATTTCCGGGGGCTTGGTCTGAACGGTTGCGGTGGCGTAGACGGCTAAGGTGGGATGGACATGCCAAACCAACAGCGCTAAGCAGCGGTTGACAGTCAAAGGGACTGGAAAGAGATGCCAATTTCTAGGACGTGAAAAGATGAAGGACGGATTGATATTATTAGGATACTAGTCGAGGATAGAGGCATCTGGCACTACCAGTGTTCGGAGTCTAGGATACAGGAAAGGACAACAGTAATTGAAAATTGCTTGTCCCGCCCGGTGAAGGAGAAGAAGGTTTCCCTTAGCGAGACTTGGAGGATGGAGTGCCAGTGTCGGCAGGCAGGTCAGTCTCTGGCTATGGCTCTGGCTCTGGCGCAGGTTCGGGCTCGGACTCAGGCGTAGGAGCGTGTCCGCCCTTGGGCTGTAGGGAGTAAGGTGAGAAGGGCAAGGATGGGGCTAGCAGCAGAAATTGGACGAATAGGCTGACCGCCTCCTGAAAGATCGCCGTGAACTGGGCGACAAGACAAAGCAGCCGACAGAGTCTGGCGAAAAGACGCCCGCTGAGGCCTACACTGGCAGCGAAGGAATACCCGTAATGGAAAGGCTGTCCTACTTCAGGTACCGCTAGTAGCAGTAGCAGTACCGTTTAAACCAACAAGAATCAAATCAAAAGATCAGGTGCAATCATTATGGCGCAGGTCGCCATTATTCACAGTCGGGCTGCAGCACTGTCAAGTACAGTACTATGTACGAGGACAACACACAACCCCCCTTGGCACAGTCAGGAAACGGTCGGCTCACACGCTTGTTAGCCAGAGTAATAATTGAGGTGGACGGCGTTTCAAGTGACCCGTCTCCTGGAATGTCGTCGGTGGAATCGGTTCGGGCAGTGGGGACAGTGGAATCAGAATGCAGCACTAGCAGCCCATAGATGCACGTTGACGGCAGAAACGGGGGCCCGTCTAACCACTCGGTGAGGTGCCTTGACCATAGTCCCAGATCCATAGGAGCTTAGGCAGACCCTGAAGCTGGAGCCGAAGCCAGTCCCAGGTGGCAAAGATCAAAAATGACTGCTTAGCGCTTAACCTCCAGTGTCACAGCTGCGCTCTGTGTCTGTTTACAAGAACTCGTGACGGAGTAAAGCACCTATGCCGTGGAAATATAAGGTAGACAGTCAGTCCAGGAATCTGAAGAGCTTCCAGTTCGCCAACAAGAAACTCGGAAAAAACACTCGAGGATGCGTGTCAATCTACTTGTGATTGACTGGCAATACCACTCCATGGTAGAATTAGTGCTATGCTAGGATCCATCTTGTATGCAAAGCTTTTGGCTAAGCAGCGCTACTGGTAGCGTTGGAGGTGGTCCATGTTGACTTTGGTTTACGATATTTATATCGACCATGTGCGTGGTAAGGTGTATGAGCAGCACTAGTAGGCCGCCTGGTCTAACAATCCAACGTGGTTTTTAATCAGGACTGATATGTCCTACAAGATTGCAGTATTCGTACTACACCTGTCGATGGACGATGCCGATTGTTCCGCAGCAGCTCACCACAGGCATAAAATAATAATATTGAACAACCACGGGAGTGCTCTTCGACCTCTTGTACGATGCAGCCCGTCAGCTCGAAAAGTGCTCCACACAATAAAAATATCAAAAATAATAGCCCGGCGTTCGCGCGCAAGTCCTTGCCAAATGTTTCCTCCACTTATCCTGTAACCACATAACCTCGCAAGTCAGCTGGTCATCAGGGTCGATAATATGGCTATCTCGAAATTGATTTTGCACAGCCAGTGTCTTATTAGATCAACCTCGCTCCCACATTTAGATCGGCATGCGACGATGAAACCGGCTGATCGTCCATATGATGTAACTCGTGCCAAAGCTGAACGTGAGCTAGGATGATGACCAGGTACCTGATATTAGACCAAAAGCATTAGAAGCTATGTACAACGTAACCCCTTAATCACTTCTACCGAGGAGACATGGTTCTAAGTTGGGTGTAATATTAATTAGTATATCGTACTCGCATAACTTTGTGTAAGTAGTCCCGTCATATCTGCAAACCAAATGGTCGACATCCAGCTTTCGTATATAAATGATTGCACAACGTCTCTCGTAGCTCATATCAATCATACTTCGTGAATATACATGTAGATAAATCAAATGCTGAGTCCTTCAAGGGCTTGTAAAAACCCAGCCATCGCCCCCGCCCCTAACAACCCCTTGGTGGCCCCCTCGCGCAAATTGTGCTTGGTGCTTTTTTCCCTGGAATGCCTCTTGTCATCGTCTGCTCGGGCATGGCCGCGTGCAGGCGTGCTGTGCTGTGAAAGACGAGAGGGTGATCGCCCATGTTTTCCATCCTGTGAGCCAGGTCGGGGTGAGAAAACAATTGGATTCGTGGCGGGCGGCATGTATCTGGATGGGTTCCCTGGTTGTACGCCATATGCGGTACTAAGCTGAGGCGCTGGAGGACCGGTGTAGCGAGGATATCCGGGATAATGCTGCTGCGGTGGTGGTGGCGGCGGCGGCACGTACGGGTTGCTAGCGATGCCGGGATGAACAGGTGGAAACGGGGATGATATACTGTGATGAACCGGATTCTGATCCGGTGTCGGCCAGGGCCGGTGGTTAGGCGGCTGGTGAGCCGGCGAGGTCAACCGTGGTGCTACCGGGGGAGCCGACGTTATGGAAGGCGCTCGATTACCACCACCTGCCCCATTAAAAGCCGCTCGTCCTGCCGGTGGTATGGGTACTGCATGCGTATGTGATGCTGAATGACCCTCCTGAAACGACACTTTCCTCTCACTTACGGGACCATCACTGCCTCGTCGTATTGGTGGGGGTTGGAGTTGGTCAGGTTCCGAATCGGACGATTCTGAATCAGACTCGATGACATGCCTCGTCGCGGCTCGCTTTTTAAAGGTGTTGGTCCCGGGAGTCTCTTCATCAACATCACTCGTAGCTGTGGTCACAGTGGGCTGGTAGTTGGAGTATTCTCTCCGTCGTCTGGATGCCTCTTGTCGGGCAGCCGCAGAGTTTGGCCTTCGCCAGTCCGTGGTACTTCCTTCTAGATAATATCCCCGAGGACTGTCCTCTTGATCTCCGAATCGCTCATACAGCGGCCGGTCGTCGTCCTCGTCCAGCTGCTGCACTGTTGGCACAAACCGACCTCCAGAACCGCGCTCGTGTCTCCTTTCTCGAACCTGTCTCCAAATCGTCCATCTTTCGAGGAGAGGGTCAATCGCGCGATCGGATACCTGAATCATGTCCTTTGGAGAGTCTTTGATCTGATGGAGTGTCTGATCAAGCTCACCTAGCGAATATACTGGGAGCTTCACCAGAGCACTCGAGGGGGCGTACTCTGGAGGCGGAGCGTCTGTGGTCTGCTGAGAACTGTTTGTCTCTGCCAGAGACAGGTCATCGTCTTCGGGTGTGTCTGCGCCGGTGTGGGCTTTCCGATCGTCCTCCTCTTCTTTCTGGGACGCCTCAAACAGTCTGTCCATTTTGCTCATCTGCCAGTAGCGAACGATGACGGCATTTTGGGCCTCGGCGCGCTCTTGCCTAATGGCTTCGGTCTTTACAGCGACTTCTTCTGGACGGTCACTAAATCCAAGTCAGCGCAGTTACCACAGATGAGGGATCATAACATACTGGCGGGATGTCGATGCCATCAGTCTTCCCAGCTCAATGATTTGCAGCATGAGGAAGAGGCTCAGTTTCAGGTTTTCCAACTGCGCCATCAGATACGTGACCCTGTGTTTCCGAAAGCACCATCTGAACCGCTGCTGAATGGTAGGAACTGAATTTCCATGGGCTTGCTTCGTGCGTAGGCGATCCAGCATGTCATTGATCTCGTCAAAAACCCGAGTGCTTTCTTCGGCAATGGACTCGGCGGTTTCGACAGCTTCGTGGGAATGTACCGGATCGGCGCTGCGGAGAACATTGCCGGTCTGCTTGAGCATCATGGCAAACAAGGTGACACTTTTGGAAATGCTATGGACTTCGAGCCCAGCATTGGCAACTTCGCAGCTCACTGCATTTAACACGAGCGAAAGTCTGAAGGCTTCGCTCGCAACCCCCATGATCGAGGCAACCGCTCCTGCGGAGGAAAGTCAGACTCGGGGTGTCTTCGGACTGACGCATTTTCCACGAACCTGTGTCGGCCATCCTCGATGCAATTGAGGTGGACATCGACAAGACGGCGATTCTCACCGCAAAGAAGAACAAGTGCAGACAACGGCGAAGTCGAAAGGGCTACAACCTTGTAGAGTGGCCTCGTGGGAAGAAGGCAACAACAACCCCACGATTCTAGTGCCACTGCAGTGGAAGATGACCACGCCGATGCAGTGCGGAGTTGGACACGCACACTAAGTTACTAGCAACTGGCGCGAGGCTAAGATCGGGACAGTTCGCAGAGCCAGATCGTAGCCCGCAAGGGCAGAAGTAATAAACCACCACCACTGGCACTCAGCCGATGATTCAATTTCCCGGCGCGAGAAAAAGGCAAGCCTCAGCTTGGTAATTACCGGCTACTCCTCCTCTAGTCCTTAAGTTATCTGCACTGTTGGCGGATAAACAATCTGAACTGCTTCTACAATTGAAACACGTTTCGCGCGAAAAATAAAACCTCAATTCATGGCATACCAATAGGTAGTACCTAGGTAGTAGGGTTGCCCTTCGTACCGGCGACAGATCCTGCACTGCATGCTGTGCCAGGTAGGTAGTTTTGATATCGTTTGTAGACGGTGTGGCTAGCATCGAACAGGCCGAGACGCAACGTTGTGGAGTTGGACGTGGACCTGACGGTGTGCTTGCATGGCCGTTTGTGAGATGCCATCCCAAATGCCGTTCGGGCCCTGGGGCCTTGGGGTGTCAGTGGTAGGTTCAGGTACTGACCGTGAGATCTCTTCCATCATATCAAGAAGCATTCATGTAGCCCATGTAGCCCACGTTGCCCTCTACTAGTATCACTTGTGCCGGATAAAGGTGTCCACTCAGGGCCGGCCAGCGAATGGAATGTTGATGGGAGCTGGTCGAACTTCAAGTCGAACCATCGGCGGGTTGGAGCCAGCCAGACCCTCGCTTCCAACGCTTCCTCCAGAGTCCCTCAGCCGCTAAATTGGTTTCTCCTGGTCGATCCTCCTCCCTCTACTGGCCCTGCCGGGGACATTGTTGATCCTTTCCTTGCTGTACCCTTCTAGCTGCGCACACTCTTGACGACCTCAACTTCGGATGGTGCAGCTCTTTAACCCTCAACAACAGCATCGCCTTTTCTCCTGTCGGATGGTGTTCTGTGACTTACTGATACCCCTGGCTGGAGCGTCTGACAGTCTAGGCCGCAATTCTGATCCGTTGCGCCAACCATTGGGTCCCCTCGCCACGAATCTTCTTGTCCCTCATCCTCGCGGTATCCGAATCTGCTCCCGTTTATCGCCCTGTTCAAGACGACGAACAATTTTGGCCGAAAGGTCGTTCTTTCGCCAGGACGTCTGGCTCAAGATTTCGGAGCTGCAGAGCCTCTCTACATCCTGCGCCAATTCACTACTGTTCGTTTGCAGCAAGGTCCTTGGCTGGTCATCATGAATAAATGGAGAAGCTGAGAGGGAGGGAGCACACACTGTCTGTTAAGAGTTGAGATGCGAAAGAGCACGAAGCCGGTGTCACCGCAACCATGCGGATCTCCATCCGTGAGCAGCTCGGCCTGCTCGTCCTGTTTTGTTCTCTTATGTCTTTGATGGTACTTGCGCTCGCAGTGGTATGTTGCGATCACATCTGCACCGAGACTCATGCTAAAATGCCTTGCAGTGGTTTCAAAATTACAACTTCATCATAAGCATAAGGTTAGCATCTTCTACTGGCAGACAGGGCGATACTAATCAACATGCAGACTGTCGGGACTTGCATTGACAGCTTCGCTGAAGGCGGCACAACTATCCAACACTCTGCTGTTATATACCTCACAGGTGGAATCAGTGTCTACCCGTGTCCTCATTCAGAGTGCCCTTTCTAGGTACAATGCGGGTGAGGACTGTTCGAAAGTGACTTGAAGCAGAGTCTGTGCTAATATTAACTCCTCTGCCAGGCAACACAAGCAGCGCAAACTGGGATCGATCACAGGGTGACCTCGAGGGCGCGTTAGCCGATGGATCTCTTCTAGTACAAGCAACGATCTTTCCCAGCTTCTTCAATGGAAACGAAACCGCTAGGAACGGGCTGTTAAATGTCACCGCCGACGGCGTGGTGGGGGTGGTGAAACTCCCATACACGAATCCCGACGGTTCGGCTGTCTATCTTGGAGATCCTGGACTGGGATACCCGCCTTCACTCTATCCCAATCTGACGTACGGCCCTCCAGCACCCGGCACAAATTACTCGTCGGTTTCCTATAATGGTCGCAGGATCAGCGCAGGCAGTCCGCTATTCTTGGGGCCTTTGATCGTGAACGATTCCTACTCTCTGCTGTCGGTCACGGTGCCAATGATCAACAATACGTCGCGCTCGGATGTCCTCGGTTGGTTGACGATCGTAGTGAACATGGAGATGATCTACACCGTCCAGGACTCGCCAGAAGGGTTGGGCAAGACAGGAGAAACCCTTCTTGTCGGGCCAGCGACTCCAGACAACGTCTTTCAAACGGAAATCAGGGGCACCACAGCCAGCGAGTCCGGATCCAAACAAGTCCGGTTCCTTCTACCGCCGCACAGCAATTCTACACTGCAAGGACGACACCAAGCTAGAAGCTCGATTGCAACCTCCACCATACCATTTGCAATGTCTTCCTATCCCGCCGTTCTGGCTGCTTGGACCAAAGACAACCGTGCCATCAACAACGCAGGGGCTTTCATCTCGACACACGACGAGGATGGCACCAAGGTGTCTGCCGGATATGCCGTCGTATCTACGCGTTTTGTTGATTGGGTGCTCATAGTGGAGCAAGCGCACCAGGAAGTGATTGCCCCAATCAACCACTTACGCGATGTAGTCCTCATCTGTGTTTTCTCCGTGGCTGGTCTGCTCCTGGTAGTGATGCTACCTATCGCCCATTACTCGGTTACCCCAATCCGGCAACTGCGTGCCGCAACAGCAAAGACTGTGGAGCCTTATCAACCGGACGATGCGAGTGAATACTCAAGTTCAGTGGGCAATAATCTCTCGCCCAATGACGGTGGCAGTCCCGATCCCGTTGACCATGGAGAAGCCCGGAAGGAAGGCTTCTTCGGTATACTGCCAAAAATAACTAGACCGAAACGTGAACGGTCCACAACTCCCAGAAACTTACGGCGGAGGACGTTCCGGATACCGCGGAAGGTCCCAGAGCGTCGACACTGTATCACGGATGAATTGACCGAGCTGACACGGACTTTCAATGAAATGTCTGATGAGTTGACCATGCAATATGAGCGCCTGGAAGAGCGGGTAAAAGAACGAACAGCGGAACTGGAAAAGAGCAAAAAGGCTGCAGAAGCGGCAAATCAGAGCAAAACTCTTTTCATCGCAAATATCTCCCACGAACTCAAAACACCATTGAATGGTATCCTTGGACTCACTACCGTTTGCATGAACGAGGATGATTTGGGCCGAATACGTTCGACTCTAAGCACCATTTACAAGTCCGGTGACTTACTCCTCCACCTTCTCACTGATCTCCTCACGTTCAGCAAAAACGAAGTCGGGCAGCAATTGTCTATTGACGAGGCCGAATTCAGACTCAGTGATCTGAGCACACAATTATTGCCCACTTTTGAAAAACAGGCGAGAGAGGCGCAAATCGACCTCAAGGTTCTGTTCCTAGGGACGAACGACGCATTTGGCGACAGTTCCGAGAACTCTGGTGAAAAGCTGTACGGCCCAGTTGGCACGGGACGAGTAAGGGATATGTGTTTGTGGGGGGATAAAAATCGCATCTTACAGGTATTGTCACGGTTCCTGAGCATTCGACCGCCAATCTAACAGTCCTCTAGGTCCTGATGAATTTTGTTAGCAACAGCTTGAAATTTACGCCCCCTCATGGCTCAGTCACCGTCCGCGTCCGCTGTACTGGACTGCTCGAACATCAACCAAGCCGCGCGGGCAGTACCAGGAAGTCGTCTTTCAACTCGCGGAAGTCAAAATCCTCAAGCAACAAGAGAGTACGAATGTCAGACGGCTCGCTTGTGATCCCAGACACTACAGACCACGAGAAAACCCGGTCGAACTCGCCACTCGAGGAATCCAAGCTTAGTATCAATGTTGCTGGCGGAACTGCGCACATACACAAAGTTGCCGAGCGACAGCGGTCAATGTCGCCTCCGCCGATCAATACGAAAGACTTGCTTTTTGAGTTTGAGGTCGAGGATACCGGACCGGGAATTCCTCCCGAGCAACAGAAAATGATCTTCGAACCATTTGTGCAAGGTGATCTTGGACTGAGCAAAAAGTATGGCGGTACTGGCCTTGGACTCAGTATCTGCGCACAGTTAGCCGAGCTGATGGGCGGCGACATCTCTCTTGACAGCCAGCCCGGCATAGGGAGCAAGTTTACAATGCGAATCCCACTCCGTTACGTTTGCGAACGGAGTGCGTCAACAGCTTCCTCGACGCACCGAACCCTGTCCAAAGCGAGCAGTTTCGTGGGACAGGCGCTCCATGATTCAGTTGATCAGACCCCGCTCCACAACACAGGCTCAACGACGTCCTTGGGATCGACGAGAGACGATGCGCCTGAGCCACCCAAATTGGCTGATGTACCGCGAATAGTGGGGTTCACTCAGCCTTATGTCGCTAAGGAAACCAAGAAAAGCGACGCCCGTGAAGCCAATCTCCACGAGATGAAGAAGGCAGAGAGCGAAGCCGTTGAGAAAGGCAAAAAAATTCGCGTCTTGGTAGCGGAAGACAATAAAATAAACCAAGAGGTTGTCCTCCGTATGCTTAGGTTAGAGGATGTTTATGGTAAGTTGTCGCAGTCTGTCATGCTGTGCTCCGTCTAACGCCTTTGCAGATGTCACGATTGCGAAAGATGGTCAAGAAGCATTCGAAAAGGTCCGGGAGTCGATGCATAGCGGTGAGCGGTTCGACCTCGTCTTCATGGATGTACAGATGCCAAATCTCGATGGCATCCAGTCCACTAGACTCATCCGTGAAATGGGATTCTCGGCACCCATTGTCGCCCTTACAGCATTCGCAGAGAAATCTAATGAGGACGAGTGCATGGCCTCCGGGATGGATTATTTTCTGGCCAAGCCGATTCGAAGGCCCGCTCTCAAGCAAGTGCTGAAGAAATATTGCGCAACCATTCCCGAAGAGGAGAATGAGGGCTCTGCAGCCGCCACAACCCGCGGAACTGGCAAAACAGCCCCAAAACAAACAAAGCAAACGAATGGCGGGCCACCTGCTTCGACTATCCGAGTGCCTGACGCTGATGATGTCTCGCCCCTATCGTGACCACTCGAGGTTCGGTTTCATTCCGGACTTGGGGAGACCGAACCTCCATACTAATGGTATTGTACGAATCATAATATGCATTTGGGCTCAAATCTATCAAAAAAAGGCTACAGATTTGGACGGCGTTCAAAAATTGACGGGAAATGAGAAAACCTTTGAGCATTGGTGCCCGACATAAGGCAGCGTTGGTGTCAGGCGTGGTAGATACTCTTGTTTTAGGTATGGTGAGGCTGGTTCATGACATGAGCGGCAGCGCGACGACAGCTGGCAAACAGCGATGTAGGAAGTGCTCGATACATATCCTGTTGGTTGCGCCTGTGGATGTGACACCCTCTGGACTGGGTCAAGGAAATGGTACGGCAATACTCTGTATTCGTAGATTGACTGCAGAACCAGCCCTCAATCTGGGAAGAGAGTCTAGTAGGCCTTGTATGATTTGAAAATGATTCAAATTGGCTTCCTTGCCGGACTCGCTCACGATTCAACTTCGAGCATCACAATCATCAGGCGGAAGTAAGGACCCCACGATTTGGACAACAAAGGCGCATTAGTAGTAGTGGACAGCTCAGATCTTGCATGACATCAATACTCCAAGCTGGCGATCAGCAACCTCCACGTACTCACAAAGGTACCTAGGTATATTCTTGCCTGTCCAACATTATGATACTAGTATCCGGCCCTGGACATCACTGGACTTTGATTTCCAATCCGACATTCCCTCTGCATGATGGACACTGGACATAGGCATAGGCATAGGTGAGCCCTGGGTTGACGTTCAGACTGTGCGAAACCTGCAAGCACAATCCTGAACCACATATGCCTCTCAAACGCAAAGCATGTGAGTACTCGTCTACCTCCGATCAAATCGTGCGGCATAAGATGCCACTTGCACCGCAACCGCCTATAAATTCGGCAAACGGAAGCCAGCATGGCATCATTCTTCGAAAATATTACCCTCCTGAAATGACCAACACCCGGGCGGTTGATTACATTTCTGGCCGCCTGGAGCGCCCCATCGATACACTGCACAGGGTGCTCCAGGAGACTTGTGCGGAGCGCAGTTTGGTGGCTGCGGGAGACTCTGTGGTGCACTGGTTCAAGTGCGACACACGGACTACGGACAACAAGGCCCTCCACCTTGCAGGGAAAACAGCAAGACAGCACGGAATCACCTTAATCTGTGTGTACCTCGTGTCTCCACAGGACTTCGAGGCCCATCTCACCGCTCCTGTCCGCGTTGACTTCATCCTGCGTAATTTAAGAGTATTGAGAGAAGATCTGGGAAAGTTGAATATCCCGCTGTACGTCGAAACAGTAGACAAGAGGAGGAATGTGGCCACCAGGTTATTGGAGCTGTGCATGAGCTGGGGAGCGAGACACGTGTTCTGCAATATTGAATACGAGGTGGACGAACTCCGAAGAGAGGCGGATCTAGTCAAGGCTTGTTTGGCCAGAGGAATATCCTTCAATGCCATTGCGGAGAGATGTGTGGTTGAACCAGGAAAATTGAGAAGCAGCGCTGGCGGTGCAATGTCTGTCTACAGCCCGTGGCATAGAAGATGGTGTGCATACCTCAACCAATATCCAAATGAGCTGGATGCTATTCCAACTCCAGATATGAACCCCCCCGACACTCGGGAAAGATACCCAGATCTATTCAACTGCAACATTCCAGAAGCTCCTTCATCCAAACGGTTATCTGAGCAAGATAGTGTCAAGTTCTCTCTGATGTGGCCGGCCGGAGAACACCGTGCGAAAGCAAGATTGGACAGGTTCATTCAGGAGAAAGCACGCGAATATCATAACGTGAGAAACATCCCGTCTTCCAACGGCTCTTCTGTCCTGAGTCCTCATTTGGCAGCTGGCACACTGGCGGCACGCACTGTTGTCCGCGAAGCCAGAGATGCAGCACCAAACAAGACCTTGACCGATGACCGAAACCAAGGACACTCCATGTGGATTGGAGAAATCGCATTTCGGGACTTCTACACATCAATCCTCTGTTACTGGCCCTATATATGGTAGGTCGCGTCCACGTTTTGAGGAAGCCGGCTGAATCCTGCGTAGCATGAACAAACCCTTCAAGCCAGAGTACAGCAACATCGAATGGCGATATGACATGGATGAGTTTAGAAAGTGGACGGAGGGAAGGACGGGCTTCCCCCTCGTCGACGCGGCGATGCGTCAATTGGCTCACACGGGCTACATGCACAACAGATGTCGCATGACTGTGGCCTCATTTCTGGCCAAGGATCTTCTCATTGATTGGCGGCTGGGTGAAAAGTGGTTCATGGAGCACCTTATCGACGGAGATTTTGCATCTAACAACGGCGGCTGGGGGTTTTCTGCCAGCTGCGGTGCTGACCCGCAGCCGTACTTTCGCGTGTTTAACCCCTTGCTTCAGAGCGAGAAGTTCGATCCCCAGGGAGATTATATTCGCAAGTGGATCCCGGAGCTGGCGAACGTTACCGACGCAGAAGCAATCCATGATCCTTACGGTCGCGGATATGCCAAAGTAGCCCAAACCAACGGGTACCCGAGACCCATGGTAGATCACCGGCAGTCACGCGAGCGGGCTTTACTGCGATACAAGGCCGGATTGGGTAGAACCACAGCGTGAGCTGAGTTTGAACCTGGTGGAAGCCCTCCAGAGCGCCGACTGTGGAGCGTAATCACAGTTTAGATTTTTTTGAGGACCAGCGAGGGTCAAAGAAGGACGGAACTGAAGGGGCCGACATGAACTGTAGCGACGGAACTTTGGAATGTTTGGAGATGCCCAATGTCGCCTAGCTGGATGCCAAGTGGACTTTAAATGAGCTAAGCCTCATAGCCGCAAACCTTATCTGTCCAAGCCGTCACAGCGCCGGAAACCTGCCGGGAAAACCGGGACCTGGCATTTGTTGTGTCGCAGCCTTTTGCCAGGTCTGTGACGAGGAGATCAGGCCATCAGCAATGGTTGTCCGCAGCCATGGTGATGGGCACACGCATGCGTCTGATCATGAAACGCACACTGGAGACTCAGCTGAAGCAGGCCAAGGACCGGTCCTGTTGGAACCTACCAGGGTCTCGGCTCCCATGTGATGCATGTCGGACTCGGCACGCGACACCGTCTTACGTGGCTCGCTCGACTGACAAGCGGATGGGGATTGATAGGTAGCGACCCAGCAACAATGACCCATCGACTGCAAGCCGGGCCAAGTTATGAAGGGTTCCATTCGAGACTGGGTCTGTGATTGTACGCGTACGCTTCGATGGAGCACGTACCGTAGTTCCTGGGATTGAGGACACCTCAATAGGAGTCGAATTGCAAATGTACCTCTACATATAGTAGGACATGGGATCTTCAGAGGATGTTTGCAGCCACCCTTTGCAGCTCCTGATATTGCTTGACGAGCGCCCCTGAGTAGACAAGTTCTCTCGCTTGAGTTCTGTCTCTGCGAGTTAGCAACTGTGTGTTGCAAGTCTATCGTCTGCCACCGCTCTGCGTCGTCATTTTAGGGGTGTGAAGATTCACAGGCGAGATCGCCTACTAAGACTGGCACCCGGAACTTGGTGGCTTCTCCAATTATTGAGCCTGCACTACCGAATCGCTCGGCTCCGCCACCACATCATCATCACCGCATTTGCAGCTTTGCAGCGTTTTTCCGCCCGCGAGGCCGCCCAAGCTGAGGTCTGCGATCTCGGTCGCAGCCCAAGCCTCAACTTCCTCTGCCGCTGTGCACATAGTCGTCCTTGTTGACCAGGGGTGTTTTCTTTTGCCAAAGCGGGTTGAGTGTACAAGCTTTGTTTTATTTTTATCGTCCACCGCCGGCGACTCCTAATATCCGGCCGAGTCCGCCGTCTTCTTCACCATCTCGCGAGCACACGACCACTTGCCTTTTCTGGCCCCGAACACCACCCTCACTATATTTGGGCTGATCAGTGTCCTTGCTGGCCAAGGAACACCATCAGTGCACCAGGTGATTGCTCACGGTTGGCTCTAACAAATATGTCTTGCTGCACACCGGAGCAATGACATTGCACGCTGCGACAAGGCTTTGCCTGGCTGTTCTCCTCCTTCTCCTTCCAATCTACAATCATCGAGTCTTCGTGCGGGCCGATGCCGACTTTCTCGACGTCCGGACAAAGCTAGATCGAGATCGCAGTGGAAAAGGAGGAGACCCAAAGGACAAATACTTTCACGAGTCCACGTTCCATCCTCATTACGATGGTCGATTTGCCGCAGCCCAGATCGGCAAGGAGGAGCGCCTACCCCATCTCACCGCACTCATGCAGACTTTCCTGGCCACCATGGCGGACATCGGTGCTGAGACATGGATCATGCATGGCACCTTGTTGGGTTGGTGGTGGAACCAGAAGATCCTACCGTGGGACTCGGACATTGATGTACAGGTTTCGGAAACCACCATCGCTTTCCTGGCCAAATACTACAACATGACCGAGTACCATTTCAGACTGCCCGGTGTCAAAGGGGGCCGGACTTACCTTATGGAAGTGAATCCGCACTACACCATACGCGGCGTCGAGGACACGCTCAATGTCATTGATGCAAGATGGATTGACACCGACACTGGCTTGTTCATTGACATCTCTACCGTTCGACCAAACTATACCGCAAGGGCTGAAGGAGTTGAAGGAGCTCTGATGTGCAAGGACAAGCATCACTACTTGGTAAGTGAACTTCGCTCGGCGGAGTCTGTGCGCAACTGTTGCTGATGCCCATTCCAGGAACAAGACATATTCCCTCTGCGAGACAGCTTCTTTGAAGGCATCCATGTGAAGATACCATTCGAATATGCCGCGTTACTAGAACAAGAATACGGGGAGAAGGCGTTGACACTCACCACTTTTGAGCAGTGAGTACCCTTGCACATTGCCCCGTCGGAGGTCGCCACTAACCTTTGTCTCCAGCCACAAATTCAATCATACGAGCAAAATATGGGAGCCCATCCAGGATCCGGTTCCTGGCCGAGGCCCAGGGCGAGGGCCGAGACGACACGGTCGAGTATCTGGAATGTCGCCAGCTTCTTGATTTTCAGACGTCAGCTCTAGGCCTCTTTGTCCATCTTTGGCATAGCGACGGAGTTTGGTCTTCATGATCTGTACCTACCACAAAATGGTCCACAGAAAGGCAGTATATACCGGTGAGAGTACGGGACCAACAGCAAGCAGCAACAGTTCTCATATGTCCATGGTAGATGTTGCCATGCGAACACGCGAGACCAATTTCTCGAGTTATGTACGTACATCAATGACCGATGTAGAATGTTTAATCATGGTAATT
Organism: Exophiala dermatitidis NIH/UT8656; assembly: GCF_000230625.1. Classification (NCBI taxonomy): domain Eukaryota; kingdom Fungi; phylum Ascomycota; class Eurotiomycetes; order Chaetothyriales; family Herpotrichiellaceae; genus Exophiala; species Exophiala dermatitidis. The sequence continues at coordinate 21,565 of NW_008751649.1, read as the reverse complement.
CTAACAACACTCGTTTTTGAAAAGGGGCCAAGACGCAATCTAAACTTACCTCTTATTCCTCATCAGCAATCATTGAAGAAAAGATTGCTCTGGTCTGGCACCTCTATCCCTAGATCCTCGTTGCGGACAAAAGCAAAGACGTAGAGCAGATATGTTCGCATTTTGGAATTCAGTTTCACCCATGATGGCAGAAAGATGGCTTTGTCAGGGAACACGTCTCGGCCTACTTTCCTTCTGGGTTTCCGGAGGTGACGATGTCATCGCCATCGAGGACCATGATTGCGCTATAGTATCGTATCAATGTGAGAGTCTTCGGCAGAGTGGGAAGAACGGCTTCAGTCAAGTTCGTCGTGAGCCTCGACTCCTTGGGAGGGGGGAATGCCATCGCCATGAATGAGCGAACGCCCTTGATATCAACAGTGCGGGTGACTCGTTCACCACACGGTTTCCGTCACTCGACCGTGCGCCGCTTCTGCACCATCGCACTGGGCAGCACTCTCGTTGCGATCGTGATATGCTTTCTACTCCCTTCTGCTATTCTGCCTCGAGGTGACGACTCTGTCGCTTCTTATCTCCCCTGGTTTAGACCATATCCGCGCTCATGGCCGCACAGCAATGGTATTTCCTTCGATGAACTCACCGAGATCCTGTCGACAACACCGGACGAAGACAAGATACGTTCATGGAGCCAGTACTACACGGCCGGTCCACATCTGGCTGGAAAGAATTTGAGTCAGGCCATATGGACTCGGGAACGATGGGAAGAGTTCGGGATCAAGGCGGAAATCGTGGCGTACGATACTTACATCAACTATCCCGTTTCGCACCGATTGGGTTTGCTGAAGGGCGATAAACTGCAGTATGAATGCAGTTTAGCAGAAGACGTGCTGGAAGAGGACCCGACTACTTCTTTGAAAGATCGTGTCCCCACATTCCATGGCTACTCTGCCAGTGGGAATGTCACAGCACCGTATGTCTATGTCAACTTTGGGACCTTCCAGGATTTCGAAGACTTGCGGGCAGCCAACGTCAGCTTGGAGGGAAAGATTGCTTTGGCCAAATATGGCGGCATCTTCCGTGGCCTCAAGGTCAAACGTGCCCAAGAATTGGGGATGGTCGGCGTCGTGATCTACTCGGATCCGCAAGAGGACGGCGAGATCACCGAGGAGAATGGATACAAGCCATATCCCAAAGGGCCTGCGCGGAATCCGAGCAGCGTTCAACGAGGCAGTACGCAGTTCTTAAGTATGTCTACTTGAGCTCCGTCCAACTGACACTTGCTAACAGGTGTGGCAGGCACGCTTCCCGGCGATCCTACGACCCCTGGCTATCCCTCCAAGCCGGGAGCGCCTCGCGTCGACCCTCACGGCTCCATTCCCCAAATTCCTTCGCTCCCCATTTCCTACCGCGACGCGCTTCCACTGCTTAAGGCGCTGAACGGCCACGGTCCGAATGCGACCTCCTTTGGCAAACATTGGGAAGGTGGTGGGCTCTCCCACAAAGGTGTAAACTACAACGTGGGTCCGTCTCCTAAGGGCGTCGTCCTCAATCTGGTCAACGAGCAAGAGTATGTCACAACGCCCCTATGGAACGTTATTGGAGTGGTGAACGGGACGATACCCGACGAAGTCATTGTTCTGGGAAATCATCGTGATGCTTGGATTGCAGGAGGCGCAGCAGATCCCAACTCAGGCTCGGCGGCCCTCAACGAGGTCATTCGGTCGGTTGGCCGAGCGCTGGAGGCCGAATGGAAACCTCTCCGCACCATTGTCTTTGCTAGCTGGGACGGCGAGGAATACGGTCTGGTGGGTTCAACAGAATGGGTTGAGGAATACATTCCGTGGCTCTCGAAGAGCGCGGTCGCTTATCTCAACGTGGATGTGGGTGCGCGAGGGAAGCATCTCAGGGTTGCGGCGTCGCCATTGCTGAACAAGGTCATCTACAACGTCACTGCTGCTGTACCATCGCCAAACCAAACCACCGAAGGACAGTCCGTGGGCGATGTCTGGGATGGTCAGATCCGAACCATGGGCTCCGGAAGCGACTTCACGGCATTCCAGGACTTTGCAGGGATCCCCTCCTTAGATATTGGCTTTGACAGTGGTCCCAAGGACCCGGTCTATCATTACCATTCGAACTATGACAGTTTTCATTGGATGGATACATACGGCGACAAACACTGGCATTACCATGTCACTATGGCCAAGATTTGGGCATTGCTTGCTGCCCAGCTTGTGGAAACCCCGATTTTGTCTCTGAGCGCCGCTGATTATGCCAAAGGGCTTTCGGCCTACCTCGAGGACGTCAAAGAAAAGGCCATGGAGTACACGGCCATGTCGGAGTTTAGTTTTCATGAGCTCGACAAAGCTACGGCGAAATTCCGCAAATCCGCGGCGCACTTTGACGAATATACGCACAGCTTGGCGCAGAGGCTCGGCGAAAATGTGCCCTGGTGGAAATGGTGGAAGAAGGTCAAGCTCTTTTACGAGGTGCGCAAAGCGAACCAGAAATACAAGGCCCTCGAACGACAGTTTCTTTTCCCCGGTGGTTTGGACAACCGGTCATGGTTCAAACATGTCGTTTTCGCCCCTGGGCGGTGGACTGGATATGCTGGGGCAACCTTCCCTGGCCTGGTGGAGAGTTTCGAAGACCGGAATCTCACAAACGCAGAACGATGGGATCATATCATCAGGGAACGACTACACGCAGCTACAGATTTGCTCAAGTGATCTACCAACGAAAATTGTTATGCACATATGTGGGAGCGGACTCCGCTATCTGGGTCATGAGGTTCGGACAATGTGGTGTTCTTGACCGCTTTGGTCATATATCTGGACCGTGACTATCTGAACAATATATGCTTTTCTCTCAAGGCTTTAATAGTAACTCGTGCCTCCGGCGCCCAAGCCACTTCTCGTGGCACCAAGATCACTGCTGTATCTCCTCGCTCCGTGAGGAATGACTCCCGGACCCAAACCGATGGGACTTGCGATCCGATGCAGATTGAGGCTGTGACGCCGGGCTGGAGTGTAGGAATCCCTAGTAGTCGACCTTGTCAACGGCCCGGAGCCTGGCAAACTCTCGTCTACAAAAGGGTCCTCGCTAATAACACTTCCAGAAGGATGACGAGAGTGGGCTTGGGTAGAGGGGATGGCCGACGTTTTTGCGTCGTTGTCTTCGTCCTCCTCAAACTCGTTCTCCTCATCGTCATCGTCGTCGCCGTCCTGGTTTGCACTGAACCCCTCCATTTCCACCAGCGACCATATAGGAACAGCGCCGATCATGGCGACCGTAGCCAATGTCCACCAAGAAATGACAACGTAACCCAGGTCAACTCCGGCAGTGAAGGCGTTGCCGGCAAGCGCAGGTCCAGCCGCTCGGCCAACAGCCGAAATGCTAGTTGCAACACCATTCAATGTACCCAAGATCTTGAGACTAGCGGCGCTGTTCGTAAGCAGGATTGTCGAGCATGGAAATGCAAAAATGCCGCAAAACCCCTTGACGAGCATCAGCAGCAACATAACTCCCTGCCTTGACGAGTCTGTAGGCAATAATGCAGTAAACGGGGTTGCAATGTAGACGAGGGGAAAGGTGAGTGAACACGCCTTCAGACAATTCAAGACCCCGAATCGCCGTGCAAATGATGGGAAAATAAAGAACTGGACGAGCATGCCAAAGATGCCGTAGACAGTAAACAAAAGACCGATTCTGTTCGAGTCAATCCCGAATCCACCGGCAAATTTCAGTGGCAGGTGTACGTTTGGGTCCCGAAGGGACTGGACAGGGTAATGCATGAAAATCGGTAGCAACTGGTCATAAGCCACCGAATGCATGGCAAGAAAGGTATAGACCACGAGGTTGATGTTTGACTGCCTCGAGAAAACTTCCGACCACCCAGACGGCTTTTGAGCAGGCTTGGCTGCTGACGTTGCGACCGGCGAAGACATCTCGCTTGAGGCGCCAGGTAGGAAAGGATCGGACTCATCTGTAGAAAATGCCCGCACGTGTCGCTTCTTCCGAGTGCATGGTGCGGTGATCAACTTTCCCAACAGCAGCCCATAGTCCCGTCTTGACTTTTTGTCCTCCAATGTTTCGCGGAGGAAAAGAAAGCCAGCCGATATTCCGCACAAAAACAGGATGCTGATGAGGAGGTTGGGTAGGGCAAAGGGATATTCTTTGAGTAGTTTGAACTTCCCAAAAAGCTTGGGGTATCGTTCGGCAGGATGGACCAGCGAGCCGCCAAAGGAAGGCCCAAATATGCTTCCGATATTCCAGACCAGCGGCATGATGCTAAATGCCAATGGCTGCAACTCTTTTTGTGGTACCAGTTCCGCGACCGCCGTTCTTATAATGCCCACATTGCCGTTCGACAGGCCTTGGAACGACCTCGTTATGAATGCCCACGTCAGATTTTTCGAGAAACCGAACAAGATACTGGATATCATGGTGCATGTCAAGGCGAGGAGGATGACGGGTTTTCGACCGAACCGATCGGAGGCCCGTCCCCATGCTATGCCGGTCGCACATTGTGAAAGCGAGAAGGTGGCAGACATGAGACCAGCCCATCGAGCGACCTTGTCGGCGGGGACGTTGAAGGACTGTATCATTTCAGGCTTGGGGCAGTTAGCATCACACACAACAACGACTTGACAGCCCAACTCACAATGTAGGGGTAGACCGAGGTCATGGCCACTGGCTCTGCGAAGCGGCATATTGCGAGAATGAGCAACTGCTGCTTGGGCAGCTGGAGTGCCCGCTTCTCTTCCTTGACCATCGCTTGAGGTTTGAAAAGCAGCACGATCGCGCCATGGAACTCAGCGTACGCGGCGTAGGAGTGTCGAGAGCGTAGGAGGCGACGGTGAGTGATGATGACGGCAAGAGAGGGCTGGGCTGTCGGCGAGGGAAGGGCGCTCTCGTGCCGTGTTTCCCACTGTGACCGCGTCGAGTCATTTTTAGTTAGTAGCGGTGAAATCCTCTCCCAGCGTGATCCAGTAAAGTCGGAGGCTGCAGAGGCGGCAACGAGCAAGCAAATAGGTGCCACAGTGAGGGGTAGGGAGGGTCATGCATAAGGTAAGGGTCCATGTCAGCTGTTGGAGAAATCCGTGCCGGGCGGGCAGATCAGCACTACATATATTGTAGGAGACGGTAGTGGGACACTTCATTAGCTTGAGGCAAAGTCTCTCTCGCGGTCGTCAATCACCTACCAGAGGATGACCGAAAATCAGGAGTCGTGTCTTTGGGATACCTCTTATGCGAAATGAGGCTGGCCGAAAGTCCGCATGCATATACATACATACAGAACCATCAACTGTCTGTCGTTGGGACGAGGGCACGGGGACAGTCACTTGTGTGCAATACCCCACACATCGAAAGATGCTTGATTGCATGGAGTGAGCGGAATCAACCATCTCTCGTTTCCCAAGAGTCGGAGGGATCAGTGGTTGGAAAAAGAGGTTCCGAATTCGATCATCTGGGCTGTCTTCGGGATCATTCTGGGATGTGCATGAGTGGGAACCTGGGATCGTTTACCACATTGGACTAGGGAGCTGAAGGCTACGTCGCTAGTCTTGGAGGCAAGAAGGCAGGGTTACAAAGACATGTGCGGTCCAGGTCCAATGCTCTCTTGGTTGATTTGATGGTGTCGACCTTTGCTCAACTCTCGCTCAGGCCAGTGTTCTGAAAGACGATGATTGATACTCATCATCCTTTTGTCCCGTCTTTCTATGCCAAAGGTAGGTAAGGCTCATGATACAAGATGGCTGGAGGGGTATGGAGACACCAGTGCTGACGTGCCGCAGCTGTTGAGGCCGCAGGGGGTGCCCCTTCAGGCTATCCCGTTCCCGAATGGAGTCTTGAAGCCAGCGAGGCATCGTTTGACAGGAATGCAGCCTCGGTGGCCATTCTTTCGCTGACCTCTCCCGGAGCTCCTATCGCGCGGTCCAACCAAGGCTCTCGGACCCTGGCCTGTTAGGCGAATGATTTCTATGCCCAAATCCGAGACCAGCGTCCCTCTCGATTTGGCTTCTTCGCCGCCATGCCCAATCTGCTGGACACAGAAGGCTCGCTCGACGTTCTGCACGCAGACGGTATCACCTTATTCACCCGGTGCGGTGACGGCAATTACTATCTGGGTCACAAAGCGTTCGAACCCATTTGGAAGCCCTCAACGCCCGCGCCACCGTGGTGTTCGTCCTTCGCACACACCCTGTCGACACGAAAAGGGTCAATGAAAACTTGAAACAGCCGGCGGTGGACTATCCTCACGAAACCACCCGAACCGCCATGGATCTCCTCATGTCGCAAAACCGCCAGCGTTATCCTCGCTGCAATGTCATTCTCGCTCATGCGGGCGGAACGCTGCCGTGGATAGTCCCCCGGGTGTCAAACTGGCGTCGTGATCTTTCTCGGGTTCAGATCGGCAACGGCATCACCTAATGACATGATCAGGGACTTTCTATCCTTCTACTTTGACATTGCCCTTTCAAGTTCTCATCAGGGACTTGATCTGTTGCTGAAGGTGGTCGCGTCCGACCACATCCTATACGGTACGGCATTTTGGCCTCCAATCGTACTACTTTACCTTTTGACTGACTCACACTCTCCGTACAGGTTCTGACTTTCCCTATGCTCCTCAGACCAGTGCCTCGAACTTTCGAGTTGACCTCGAATCACGCCCTACGGACCAAGACACGAGGGCGAAAATCTACTATCGCAATGCTCTGGACCTGATTCCGAGATTGAGACACTACCTTCACGAAGATCACAGCAGGCTATGAGTAGTGCCCGAGTACCCAAGGCCGTATCAAAGCACAGCGGCTAAACTGGGACGGGATTGGACGGAGCTGGAGGAGCCAAGTCAGCGGCAAAGAATTGGTCTACACCTTATGATCTATGCTAGTATTGAGAAAAGGACATGGACAAGGTACAGTAGAGCCTTACTTCCGGAATCCAAGTACAAGTACAAAGAACTAATTGGTGTTACAGCAGTTCGAGTTCCCCTAGGCGTATACCGATAACTAAGCATAAAGGTACTACTGTATGCTTCAAGATTCCGCAGGAGAGACATATATGTTTGCATTGACCAGGCCGAAGTATGGCGCCATCCTCGCTGGTACAGACAAGGAAACCATACTATAGTATTGAAAATGGCGGCTTGATCGATCGGTCGATCATAAGGAGATACTAGTACTATTGGCTCAAAGAGCTGCATCGAACTCTGGATTGACCCAAGCTGGTACACCACTTATCAACCTGATTTTCCCGCCATAACGATGAAGGAGAGCGAAAATAGGAAGCGCGCCGAACAAGACGATCAAACCCTGTGCCGCGAAGCACCAAGTCCAGCCCGAGGCAACTTGCCAAGGTGAGATAAAAAACTATGAGTCTGTCAGTACGTGGTACGTGATACGAGAGCAGGCTGTGCGCAGGGCACACAATACTTACCGGTTCAATGAAAGCCGACATGTTGATACATACGGCGTAAAAGGTAACCATGCTCATACTCTGCAAGGGATAGCAATCGACGATATAGGTGCAAACCACGGTATTACCGATCTGGATACCTGCTGCGAAGAGGAAGAAGGCCACTTGTCCCACGATCCAGTGATATCCCTTGTCGATGCTGATACCCCAAACGATAAGTCCGGTTGCAGTCAGTATAGCGCCGGGATAGATCAACCATAGTCGCATTTCAGGAATCCGGGTATGATTATTTCTCTTCGCCAGTTTCATATAGACATAGTCACTGAGCTGTCCACCCAGGACAAATTCGGCGAATAAAGTTCCAAGGAGTAGTCCGATAAACAGCAGCCCTTGTATTTGTGGCTTATAGTTCGGATATGCAGCTGGTAACATGGTCAGGATACTTAACATCCACCAATACCAGAGGAAGCAGTATATGAACACTGCAATGAAAACCGTAAGCATTTTGAACGTCAGGAGAAATCGGAACGTGGAGTGCCATAGCTGAGGATGACGAATCCCTGGGATCGGTCTTAGATTGATGAATGGAAGTTTCTTGGTCCGCGGCAGATCCGGAGTGTCGGCGTCAGCATCGTCTGTCTGATGTCGAGAAGATTTGAAGGCTTCAAGTTCAAGATCCGTGGGGTCGCCTGCACCAGATAATACAGGAGCCGCGGGGCTTTTCGAAAGCATATAGTTTCGCGGGTAAAGTGTCTCTGGCATGAAGCATAGCTCGAGGATAAGGAGAACGCCGATAAAAATAGCCATAAGCCACTGGACCCATTCCGCCGAAACGATATTCATAAAGCCGCCGATGATCGGACCGACGAGTAATCCAGTATCGATAGCAAGGACCCAAAGCCCGATCTTCTGGCCTCGCTCGTGGTCGTAAAACATATCATTAATAATAGCCAAACCGACGGTGGATGCTGGAGCGGCACCAAGCCCTTGGAAAGCACGAGCGGCCATGTAGGTACTGTATGTTTGAGCCTTGGCCGCACCGATTGTTGAAACGAGTAGAATTGTTGTTCCGACAATAAAAACGATCCGGCGTCCGATCGTATCGGCGATGGGTGAGAAAATGAGCGGGCCTAGTGCGATACCCAATGCGGGAATGGCGATCGTCCAGTTGGTTTGCGCATAAGAAATATTGTACTGTTCCTGCAGTTCCGTAAAGCTAGCGATGGTTGTTGTCGTGAGATAGGTAAGGAGAAAATATCTTTTGAACGAATGTGTTAGCTTCATTGAGAACTTGGTAGCGGATAGTAGGTGGGCGGAGGGGGCGCACTTGAGCATGACCACCGCCACGATGCAATGCTTTTGGAAAATGGTCCAGTTCAGGGGATCAAGAGGATCCGAAGTGGGTTGGGGATGGACACGAAAGCCGTTCCTGGTGACAACGGCCCTTCTAGGTTGATTTGATGCGTCCGTCTCCTTCGCCGTAGCAAAGTCGGTGGGTTCTTTTGTCAGGGATTGAATCATGACCTCCTGACCACCAAGAGGCACTTTTTGCTTTTCATTGATTCCCGCCATGGGTGTGTGTAACAACGACTGGGACGAGCAGGGTAATGGTAAAGGATACAATGGTCGAATCAACGAGCGACACCACCTTGAGAAAGAGCAGGCATTCAGCCAGCTTTATAGAAAGCGATGACCTTGTCTTAAAGGAAAAGATAAGAGAGAGGTCAATCTTGCCTTCACAAGTATCAATGTGTCTGCGTAGGGTATACTTCCTTATCATGGGCATCCCTTCCTAAATCGCAGTTGGTATCATTACGGTGTCCTTCGGAAATGACGGTGTGTTTCGACACCGTTTATCGACATCAAATGTGATGATTCCAGTCATCCTGAGGTTCTTCGGGCCATTCAACCATAAAATGGCCAGAACTAACTAGTACTGGGTACTCCGCAGGTCACAAATTTAGCTACTGTAAGGTGGAGCCAGACTCCCGAGATAAGCCAATCTATTGTCATTTGCCCAACGGCGCCCACGAGCCGCCATCTATCCGGATCTTTATATTAAGTTCGGCAAATGACTTTTCTGACCTTGGAGGTCCATCGCCGCTCCTCCTCTAGTTTCCCATTCGGGGTTGGTAAGTTAGTACAGTAGGCATTTTTCCTCACATTCCGCCCCACTTGACAGATGGCGATTCTGGAATATTGTTTACCCGTGCGGGTCAGTTACCGAATACCTGGTATCCTCTTGCTTAACGACCTGGATTGGGAATCAGGAAACGGGGTCAGACGAGTCTTCTCTAAATTCCAGACCTACGTATTGTCGATGGACCGGTTTTGGCTTATCATCGAGACATTTCTGTACCGGAAAACACAGAGGAAGGTTCTTTGACATAGAACTTGCCTCCAAAGATTCTACCAACACCCTGTCCTTCAGTCATGTCTTCTACTTCTTTTCCATCACATTTTCAAGCACGTGAATTCTGTCCTCCCCATCTCCTCCTGCAATCATCTTCCCATACTTTTGCTCCCACATATCGGCAGCTTGCGCCGTCAACGGGCCCCTCTTCACCATCAATGTCAACACCTCATACAGAACATCTGCCGCTGCCATTGTAGTCAGCTCGGCATTGGTGTCGTACGCAGGAGCAACTTCCACCAGGTCGGCTGCCACCAAATTCACGCCTTCAAGGCCGCGAATAATTTCTCTGAATTCGCGCGTCGACCATCCGCCGGTTTCGGGCGTACCAGTAGCTGGTGCGAACGCGGGATCCAGGGTGTCAATATCGATGGAGAGATAGACGGGATTTTTGGTGCCTACACGCGCCTTGATTTTGTCAACGACGCCTTGCGTCCCCAGAGTATCTATCTCGCGGGCCTCCACTCGCGTAAAACCACAATATCCATCGTTTTCGTAGTCAGAAAGCCCAGAGAGTGTGGTACGAATACCGGCGTGGATATTGGTGTCATTGGCGAGAAGACTATATCAATCGGAGTCAGAAAAGTACCTCAACTTCGAGTTATCATTGGAAACTCCTTACCCTTCTTGGAATGCCCAGTAGAAATAGGTGCCGTGGTTGATGGCCGCTTGTTTAGAAGGAGCACCACCAAAGACTTTGGGCTTCCATGTATCCAGGTGCGAATCGAAATGGATAACAGAGATCGGACCATACGCTTCGTTCATACTGCGAAGCAGCGGGAGCGTAATCGTGTGGTCACCGCCCAAAGTAATGATACGAGGAAGGGTGCGGCCGGACTTGCTGACTCCTGGTTCCCGCGCCATAGTGGCAGGCGCTCGATTCAGGAGCAAATTATGTGCCTGTTCGATCTGCTGAAGCGCGTATTCGTTGTCGTAGGATGTGACGGGGATATCTCCGCAGTCGAGAATCTTGCCCCAATTGTCAAACGGGTTGGAATTCAGAGGCCTGACGTTCGATTAGTTCGGTGGAGATAATACATCATCCATCGTTCCTACACATTATAACCACCTGTGAATCCCAGTTTCCGGGAGCCTACAAGACATATGTCAGCTATTGGTCTCATAGGAGATAATAAAAGGAACGAGTCTAGTAGTACCTTGTCTGATGCCGTTGGGACCAAACCGTGCTCCTGGTCGATAAGAGGTCCCAGTATCGAAAGGTGCACCTGGCCGTCATTAGCGATTGTGCTGCTCAGTGCTCACCAGGGTTGCTGCTTTCCTCACCTATGAATGCGATGTCAAACTTTTCATCATCGCTGGCCAGGCACGGGAAATACGGTAAGCGGGCGAATGTTGAGATCCCACTGAAGACTGAGTCGGCCTGGACCGGGGGTTCAGCAAGAATTCTCAATTCTGTGGCGGCTGGAGCTCCTCGTACCTGTTTACTTGAGTCCCCTGGTATTGTGTTATACCAAAGAGACTGGTGAGGCCCTTGCATCGTCGTCTGGCCATGATAACTATGGGCAACGGCACAGCTGGCACAGGCCAGGGCGACAAGGGATGGAGTGTACATGTTGCGACCGAAAAGTGTGTCAAAGAACGAGAACTTCTCTTCCTTAACAATCAAGAGCAAGAACACTCAGTCAGAGCAGTCCGGGCTTGCGTGGCTCTTTCTTCGAGCCCTGGCTTACACAGCTTATATGGTTCGAGACGAGAAGCATACTTTACTTTACTAAGTACTATTATTTATGCACCGAACTTCGGGCGTTGGGCCCATGGTTGAGAAAGCTGCACACATGGAACCGAATAGTCTCCCAGGGTTTACAGGGATTATTAGCGCACTTCTTTTGGGCCAGATTCTGATTTGTGGATGAAAGCGGAGTCTTGTCTATCAAACCAAGTCTCCACCAACCACCTCCTCAACCTTCCCGAATCGGCTAAATCAATCCCTGTCATGCTAAGCTAAGTTAGACATCATCCCAGAAAATCTGCAATCTATCTTGCTCGAGATGGACTGCGAAGCCTTCGGAGGGTTCAAGGTTGTGACCATTAACACCGTCTGATGTCTATGACTATGGAAAACAACATCCACCCCCGAAAGACGCAGCAAACGCATCTACAGCGTTGTGGACCCTTCAGACGTTAGTCGTATCTTTGCCGAGCTCTTCGATAGCACAGACGATATAAGTTTTTCCGAACGCTTCCACCGTGTCGCCATCTTTACATGTCCCCTCCCATTCCAGTCGACCTTTTACCCCGTGAAAGTAAGAACTCATACAGGGCAGGCTCTCTAAACCCGACCACTCCCCAGTCTGGTACAATGTGGCCCAGGAGTTTCGCGTTTTGTCCCAGCTCTCTCGTGTCGCACAGAAACCCAGAGAACTGCCGGGGCCTTCTCCGCCTTGGAGGCCAATAAAATTACCTCCAATCTTCCCTAGAAAGGTCTTTCCGTCCTCACTTCGCAATATCCATGCTTTGGGAAAGTTTTCTCTGCCGACCGGGACCAGAGACCGCCAGGTTTCCTCATAGGGCGTCAAAAGCCCAGTTTCGGGGTTGACCATGCTACCTGTCTCGATGCTGTCGGTGGCTAGAGATCCAGGCTGGAAACAGCCGATGTCCGGCTCCGTGGATCCTCGAGAATCGATCCAATGAGTCCACTTGAAGGTTACTGTTCCAAACGTTAAACGTTGGCCAGTCTGTAGCATAATCGCCATCAAAAATAGTCGCCAGTAGCTGAATCTGGACAAGCGGAATTGCAAGATGATCAATTACTCACATGGTGCTTCTGATAGTGTCTGCCTCTGCCCAGCCATGGCCCAGTCGATCGACCCGTTGTCCTTGACGATTCGAAGGTCAATGAACCAGCCGCCCAGGTTCATGACCATTGTGTCCGTCGGCTCATTCTTCTCTCCTGGAATCCAGCGCATACCTACGCGAGTGGAAAGAAGGCTTGACATTTTCTAACCGAGCGACGATCGGAGTAACCTAGGTTGCCAAAAAGAAGGTGAGTGATTATTATCATCTGTTGGTCAGGTGCGGTGTTAATGATATTGACACAAAGACAGCAAGTCTAGGCTGATAAGAAGTGATGCTGCTACTTACAATCTGTGAGGGCGAACGATCTTCCTGGCAGTGCGATTTGTCATTTTCATGGCTAATCAATAGCCTCATGTCTCTCTCTGGTTCTAGAATCTGCAACGTCGGGTACCAACCTAAGTTACCTGGTAGGTACCTGACAGTAGTACAAACTGTAATTCCACAGTCAACAACTAGGTCATTACAAAGTTGATCCTCGTCGCCCCAAAGAGACGTGGCCACAGCAAATCAAGACTTTGGAACGTCCTGAATGTGGGCTCTCCTTCTGGCAGCTTTCCGCAACGTTTTCTCAGCGCGGGGTCTAGTCCCGAGCTTGAAGCGGCATATCAGGTGGATACGGAGTACGGCTTCAGGATCAGACACATGGCCTCCTGAACCTTCCCAAACAGGTAGTGGTTGCGCCCTTCACCTGTTCACGACTTATCTCCCCTTTCCTGCCCGTTGGCGTGTGTGCGAGGGCTTATCATCCCCGCCATGCATGGCCTGCTCTCAACTGTGGCCGCCAGAATACATATCTACTTCGATAAACTCACTTCGAACACTATCTTGTAGCAAGGCAGCCGTCCAGATTCCGGCATTGCTACAAACATGGGCGCAGTTCCGATTGTGCTCTGCGCATGGCTGCTCTATGTCACAATTCGCACCATTTTGGTCTACAGGACACAAGTGCCGGGCCCGTGGTACTCAAATGTCACAAGTCTAGTGCAGAAGTACTATGAATTTACTCGCCGTAGACGGTTGTGGATTCATCACCTCCACAAGGTGTACGGACCCGTGGTTCGATTGAATCCGAATGAAGTATCGTTCGCCAATTTGGACGGAATGAAGGAAATATACCAGAGTGGGGGAAGTGGTTATGACAAGGCGAGCTTCTACGACCTTTTCATGCAGTACAACTGTCGGTATGTTGATTGATACATTACAAATTCGCAATATCTGAGCTGTGTTTGACCAATGTCGTGATAGGACCATGTTTTCCATGCTGAAAAGGAACGATGTATGTCTACCTCTATTATGAATCAACAATTCGAGAGAGTTAATCATTGTCTACAGCACGCACGACAGAAGAAGATATTTGCTGAAAGATACTCGATGACAAACGTCCTTTGTCCTGACGTTTTGGATGGGATCCAAGTTCGCGCAGCAAAAGTGTTGCAAAAGATCAAGTCGTCGACAGATTGCTGTCTGGATGTCTATGTGCGGAAGCAAACCCTCCCCAACTTTTTAAGGCTATCGTTCTAACTGAAGAGTCTGAAGGTCACGCTTCATTGTTACGCTGTTGACTGCGCGTCACACTTTCTTGCCAACCCGAGAGGCTTGAACACACTAGACGATGTGAACGACTTTAAGATGATGCAGGAGCTCTCATACCATGACACCCTGAGGCGTAAGAATTATTCCCAGCGCTAGAAGAGACACCCTTCATTCACTGACTGAAATGGTCTTTTAACCTTTTTTTTTTTTAGAAAAGCTGATGGAACAATATTGTCCTCCTCTTGACAAGATTGCAAATATCTTCCGACCTGCGCCGTGGCCCTTGACCAAACATTTTATCCTCGAGCGAGCGCGAGATACACAGCTGAATGGAACCTCACTCGTCCACAGCCTGCAAGCCAAGTCCACCGAGCTGGACACCGTCCAAATAGCTGCGGAATGCCTTGACCACTTGGCAGCTGGGATCGACACGACGGGCGACGGGCTTTGCTTCCTGATGCACGAACTTTCGTTACCCCGATCTGCGAAGATTCAAGAGTCCCTATACGAGGAGATTGTGCAAAACCCTCACGTCAAAGCCACTGACTTGCCCTATCTCGATGCAATCGTCATGGAAGGTCTGAGACTCTTTCCGCCCTTGCCCATGAGTTTACCACGATCCGTACCGGTCGGTGGCAGCACCATTTCCGGGTACAAGCTCCCCGGAGGGACGACGGTCAGCTGTCAAGCATATTCTTTACACCGACTTAATCCGGACATATATCCCGACCCTGACGCTTTCATTCCTGAACGATGGCTAGAAAAAGAGAAAAGGGTGGAGAGAAACCGGCTCTTTTTTGCCTTTTCTGCAGGAGGGAGAGGCTGTATTGGAAAGAAGTTTGTCCCGTCCTCCCTCTTTTCATACGGGAAATTGATTACTAATGCTGCTGTAGTTTGGCTCTGGTGGAAATGAAAACCTTACTGCGGGAGATATATGGAAAGTTCACAACCCGGCTGTCTCCTCAGTTCACCGCAGACATGTCTATAGACGATCAGATCATTGCGTCACGACCGAAGGATCAGACATGTGTGTTGAAATTCGAGGAGCGGATATCTTCATCTAGCCAGTGATTGTCAAAAAGACTTGATCTCTGGCTCTTGCCTTGACATTCGTTCCGGACATTCAAGTAGCTGCATATGTACGAAGGTGCAACTCCAGAACATTGATAAGATGCCGGCGTGCCCAGCAGGGAAGTTGTGCATAGTGTGTTTAGAGACATGGGTTTCGAGAATTGGAAGATTGACAGAATTGAGAATAGCATAGATCGCTTGCTCGGCCAGGCTGTCATGGGTAATGATGTCTCTGCCTCCCTCAACATGCCCAGAGATTTTCCCTAGAAGGTTATGAAACTAGAGCCCGATTCTACTCGGGAGGTCAGGTCATAAGGTCACTCACATTTGACAGCATCGAGGCTTACCTGCTGTGTGAGACCAGATCGAAGGCACCATCAATGATGAATCCTTCGCGAACATTTTCAAGTCCCAAGACTTTTCCATAACACTCCGTGCATGATGGATGTTCTGAGCACCAATCAACTGCTCCAGCCCTTGGAGATATCCGGAAGCCGCTGCTCTGCTTTCAGGACTATGGGCCTCGCACCCTGCCGTAAATAACGGCATCACCATAGTGATCCACGGACGACCTCCTTCGCCTTTGACCATCTGCTCCGCGCAATGAAGGATATTGTGAACGCTGGCCTGAACTCTCAGAAGGTCGATCCAACAACCTCCGATAGATATGAATTTGCGTTGCATAATGATACGCTGCACTTGACAAGGCAAATTGATGAGCTTCGACTTCAGGTGTGCTTGCATGTAGGGCGCGCCTCAGAGGGGGCGGATCACGTTCATGACGTTCAATCATGGCATTGAGCTTTCGTAATAGGTCTTCTCCATGTGGGACACGAGACTGCCGAGGCTGCTGTTCAAGTTGACCTATCGATAGCAAGATCGGAATGAGCTCTGTGCTGAAAGCAAGAAGTTCGTCGACAAAGTGTTCTCCCGACGTCGTCAACATCTCTGTACGAAGCCAGTCATGCCCCCATAGGTTTGAACACAATGAAGCTTGGATGGTGATGCTTAAAAACAAATTACCCCATAGGAGTGATGATTCGCGTTGATCGTTGGCAACTTCGGAGATGGACCAGTCTCGAACGGCCATCAGAGCTCTGGCGCCTTTGAGGTGCACGATCCAGCTTTTCGACTGTGTCCGACCGCCATATATCTCTCCGAGACACAACAGAAGCGTCGTGGGAACAAGAGAATCATTTTCGGGGGATGTCGAGATGGCCTGTTGTAAACTTCTGAAGCTGGAAGAGGAGAATTGTAACATCATGGTCTCCGTGTCTGCGCCCATAATTGAGGAGAGACCGGAACTGAGACAGCTCCGGCAGGCAAGTGCAAGTATCGACCACATGAGATGTGGCGTCTGTAGCGACATTGGGACGAGCTCGGTAAGAACTCGACGACAGATACTGTCGTGGGAAGAGAGAAAAACTGAGCTCAGTTTAACAAAGTGGTCAAGCAAGAATCGATCAGAAGGATTCATATCAAGTGTGAGGAGCTCTTGATATCGACGAAGAGGAATGCCTGGTGGGTCGGGTTTGATATGACGGTTCGCCAGGTAAACTTCAAGCCATCAATCAGTCCAGTCGGTGACCATACTTGAAAGACTTACCTTTGGGCGATTGGGCCTGGTCTGACTCTGCTGAACTATCCTCGCTTGCGTCAGGTCCGGCAGATGCGATCACCAACGAGTTCACACCATCGACGCCGTAGATGAAACCGGTATTAGGAGTGGCTAAGCAAGGAAAATTGTCAACAGGCAGGTATTCTGAGAAGAGAAGCAGATCTCAACTGACTTGTTCTTGTCATGCTTATATCTAAGCACTGCCCAAATCTGGATTTCCTAAAGTTTCTGCCTCCCCATGAAAGCTTGACGGTATACTGACAATGAAGACTCAGCTCCAAGCAGCGCGCACAAGATGGTCTCTCTTCGCTGCACTTCCTGCGAAGTTTCTTACAGGGGCCACATCCATATCTCGAACGGGGCCGAGAAAAGGAATAGCGAGATGGTCGTTGAGTCTCTTTACAGTCCATTGGATTGATTCTGTAGTGTTGCGACGGCGGCAAACGGACCTTGGGAACTTGTGTCGAGAAATGCACTGAGAGGCAGGAGTTTTGGCATTAGTAGTCGAGTGATAAGGAGTCGGATATTATTGGACCGGAGCGCGTATCGATAGTTTACGTTACGGTTACCTGATAGGCTAGCACCGTCATAAGGTCACTTGAAGTACGCCGCTTTTACTGACTTGACCTCGCCTCTTTAATACTTTATACTCCATTAATTCTCGGTTTTAGGTTGTTACATAATACGGTCACCTAAAGGTTACACGGGCTGTGTGACCGCAGAAGGATGCTCCGCTGGCCCTCGGCAATTAAGGGGACCTAAAACCCACTTCCAAACCTGCACTTAGGGCCTGCTCGGCCCAAGCATTTCAAACCGACAAGGAGTAACCGCGATTCACACGGTCCGTCACGTATGTGAAGAAGCCCATAAAAGGCGTAAAAATCGAGCTCCGCGTTAGCGTCTTTTTCAAATCGACAGATAAAACTGCATATCGGACACGCAGTTTAAAATAGCGGTTAAACTTGGCGATTTAGAGGCGCCGCGTGACTTTTTAGAGTCGCTCTCGAGAGACTATAGAGTTATAACTTATCGCTATATGCTAATTTCCTACTAGTAGCTTTTTTGTGTAATTTTACTTCTTCTCCATAACGATTACGTTATACGCCAAGAATCAATTAAACTGGCATATCGCGGTCTCGAAACCGTATCTACCTAGGTACTTGCTAGTTGTCGGTTTGAAATGCTTAGGCCGAGCAGGCCCTTATATCTGTTCCTTCTTGTCACGGATGGTATGGTTGATATACCCAATACCTGGTATCATGCTGTACATAATATTGGCACCACGTGACTAGCACGTGCTCCGACAACGACAAAGGCTTGGCACTATCTCGGTGCCAGACTTACTCGCGCTATCGAGCGCAACTCTTTTCATAGTCCTTGGTCTTTGGAATTCATATCATAACACGCACATACGCTTAGTTCGTACCTCGTAGCGGTGTCCGTAATATAGCCTCACCCTATAGGTAGCCTTGTTGCTCAGTCACAACCTATTTGTCTTGATGATGTAGAAGAGCCCCTCAACAGCGCAGGTAGAGGTAGGTATCGAAGTTATGCGCACTTTGGCACTGATGGGCCGCTCTTGCACAATAAGGGCCCATTCTTTTTCAGATATTGCGTGCTTTCAGCTAATCCGCTTCCAGCATTCTGAAGTCTGCCGACGACGATACATCAATAGCCTCTCAGTGCGGTCGCCTGCATCAATAAGGTTTGCTATCGCATGTCTGAGTAACTTGCAGTAATGTCAAACGATAGGATCTTGTTACAACCCACAGACGTTGGCTTATTGGCCGCATCGGATCCAGATTAGAGTGAATTCTTGGGCAGCTCCAGCGGCGTCTACTTTATTAACACGGTATTTCAAACCTTTGGTTAGATCCCTTCTGAAGACGACGACGACGCACAAGAGCCGGATATTGTGAAGGACTACTTTTTCGTCTCTGAGAGCTCTAATCAGCATGACCAGCATATAACATCTCCTCTCCCAGGGACCGCGGCTCCAGCTTCCAGGACGATTTACGGCATTCCAGACCAAGGACTGGGCTCTACACCGGATGAACAGCTGGCACGAGAATTGATCCAGACCTACTTTCGTACCTGGCACCCTCTTCTTCCCTTCATGCACGGTCCGTCACTTCTCAATAGTTTGGAAGCACTCTACAGCAACTCCTCCAGACAAGGGTCCTCATTCAGGAAAGCTTTCTCTCAGATAGCCACATATCAGTGCCTATTTAACATCAGCTCCATATGCAATAGTACCGATTCTGGGGTGCTGCCTGCCGAATGTCAAATCCGCTCAAGCATGACCCTATTGACTTGGGCGGGCTTCATCGCTACGGCTCATAATATGGCTTCCTTACAATCCTTAATAGCTATACAGCTATACCTTGTGTCGAGGATAGAGCTACGAGACGCAGCCACCGTTGGCGGACTTCTTCTCCGTGCTTTGATAGCCGCCGGGTTTCATCGCTGTCCATGGCGCTCTCTGCACATGTCTTTACACGACCGTGACATGCGGAAGAGAATCTTCTGGAGCGCTTATGCAATTGATCGATTCCTCTGTCAGGCACTTGGGATGCCCTTTGTCTTGGGGGAGTCAGACATTGACATCTGCCCTCCTAGTTCAAACGAATTACACCGACCCGTGCAGTCGCGGGGTCAGCAGGCAGTTTCGGTGGAACGGGTGCTGGCTCATCTCCCTTTGAACCATCAAAGCTTTGGGCGGGGCCAAAATATCGCTCAGTCTGGTCAACCCTCTCCTGAGCTTGACCAAACCCCCTCAGCCGTCGTTTCAGAAACGGGAGGCCAAGATGTACTGTTCATCAAATTCGTCGCGTGGTCCAAGATCGTGAGTCAAATTCTCTCGCTGTTCCACAAAGCGATTCGACACCGAGTCATAAGTCGAAACAACGTTCTTGAACTGACTTCCCGAGTTCATGAATGGTGGAATTCTCTACCTGATAACCTTGAAGATGATCAGAACGGTATTCGATACAAGCCCCGCTTGGGTCCCTTTTTCAAGTTTCTCTATCACCAGGCGATCATCTTGATCAACCGGCCTTTCCTCTCGCTACCTCATACGAATCCAGACTGCCGTTCAAGCCTTTAAACCAGCATTAATGCGAGTCGAGCCATGCTCAGTGCTGCTCAAGAACATATGAGAGAAAACCTTTTCCTCCCTTGGGCAGGCTAGCCTGCCGGTATCTGGACCGCCGGCTTGGTATTGGCTCTAGCTTGTAAGTTGAGGGTGTTCCCTGTCTGGAAGGCTTTTCCGTGAGTGCAAAACAGTTTTCCTATCTCTTGCTTTTGGCGATGTGGCCAGCTGATATCGGGGATTAGTTACTTGGAACAGTGTATGTCCCTGCTGCAGGGTATGAAAAAGAGATGGCCAAATGCACATCGGTGCTACATGTCGATAGATGCCTTGGTAAACGCATTGACGTCTGATAATTCCACGTCTCCAATCAGCCATCACTTTTCGCCAACCGAAGGGCGACTCGGCTTTCGAACGCCTACCGTAGCTGAAGATAGCGGCATCCTTGAGACGGATATTCAACATCCAAAACGACAGAAACTGGATAATCCGCGAGGTCAGGAGCATCCATCGTTACATGGAACCCATTCTGAAGAAAATGCCCTCAAGGAAATACCTCAGAGATACCTACATCTTCACAGTCCTGTGAACAACAATATACAGACAGATGTCACCACCAGGCCTCTTCGATCTCCCGACTACACTGAGGCCGATTTTGATATTGACGTCGCACAATTCGCCAACCTTGACCGGTCTCAAACCTTGTTATTACCAATTATGGAAGGCGATCTTTCAGACTCAACCGGCGTTTTCGGTAGTTTGAGCTGGGACTTCTCTGCGCCGATGATGGATCCGTTATACCAAAGAGATCGGCACTAGCATATGACCCGGGCATTTGAAAGAAGCCAGATATGTCCAATCATTTACCTGGCCGTTTACCAAATGAGACCTTGCTCAAAATCTTGGGAAAGACCGAACTTTCCGGCCTGTCTGACGACTGCCGAGCTTCCTGCTCCATCCGATAAACGCGCGAGTTGGCCGTCGCAAGCATGTTCTTCAATACATGGTGTATAGCCCGCTCTGTCACTTTGTCTGTCCTCGTTCCAGCCGATTCTCCCTGAATTATTAGCCATGCTGCTGCCTTCGGGCTCCGGGGATGGTGGCAGGAGCCCAGTTGAGCTCGCTGGAGTCGATGTGTTTGCCATTGCGTCCGAATCCTGTGCACTCCAGGCCCTACTACCCTGCTCTATAGTACCTATCAATCGGTACCAAGACTTTTTATATAATAGGTACTAAGGAAATTTCGAGCGCCCGTATCGCTTAATATCTATTAAGTAATCTCTTTTTTTTTTTCGAGATAATCTATCTTTAGACTATCTACTACTAATATATAAAGTTTTAAGTAAATTAAAGTATTATTTATTAATTAAGAGCTAAAACTCTAATTATATAATTTAGTAATAGAAGAGTTACTAAGATTTTAAATATTTATTATTAAAATCTAAAAATAATAACTCTTCTCTAATAAAGTATAGCTAGTTTCTAATATATTATATCTTTTAAAACTAGACTTAATTTTATTAATATATCTATTAATCTTATTAATTTAATTTATTAACTCTAATATTATAATATATATCTTACTCTATTAAAGACTTAA